>NW_016211825.1:0-1840 GCF_001687245.7 Rhagoletis zephyria
AACTGGTGTTATTCACAGGCATTTTTACGCCTTGAAATACGAACGAAGCTGAGCTACGTACAAGTTATCTGGATTTTGTTGCCTTCTCTTTACGTTTGCACAGTTTCGTTTTAAATTAATTAAATTTGCTTTGTCAACAAATAAGATTTCGATACCATACACCTTTTTTATTGTAGTTTCTTTTCTCCTCTTCGAGTATAATTCCATCTGTTTTATTTGTTTTTCTTTTCTAGATTCTGACGTTTCGAAGCATGTCATATTACATTGTTGCCATTTCATAATTTTGCTTTTTAAGATGCCTTTTTAATCACTCTAATACTCTATTTGAAATCGACACTAACTACAGGTTGACATGGTTAAAAATTTCTTAAAATTTCATACTCACTTTTTACCAAAACCCACACATTTCGTTTAATTTCAGCAGCTGCTCATACTGTGAGAAGTGAGTTTTTGCATATAGAAAGTTGTGCGTTTTTTATAATTTTTCAGTTGTGATTTTTGACAACCCATACCTGCGAGCGAATTGAAGCCAATGTTTTGAAAGGGAATCAAAAGTAAACGCAGAATATACGGTCGAGGCATAAAGAGAAAAATAAAGTAACTTTTGAAAGCATATTTGTGTAATGATGATTTGAATAAAAAATGTACAATTACTGTCAATTACAATTCACTTTCAATTTTGAAATAAACCACCGCCAAAATATGTACATATGAAGAAAGAGATGTAAACAACAAAACAGAAATATTAAACTTGAAGACATGAACATCACATACCGACTGCTGAGTGGAACATCGACCTATCTCGGAAGCCAGTTCGGAAATGCCCTATGTCAGGAAACTTTTCAAGAACGCCCGATTTCACAATTTGATTGGAAATTGCTCTATCTCAGAAAAATGTTCAAGGACCCCCTATCTCAGAAAAATGTTCAAGGACCCCCTATCTCAGAAATATGCTGAGATAGGGCGTTTTTGAATCGTCTGCTGCCGATAGGGCGTTTTTAAAACGAATGCTGAAATATGGTGTTCTTCAAAAGTTTGTTGAGATAGTACGTTTTTCAATCACATTCTGAAATAGGGCGGTTTTGAAAAGTTTTCTGAGATAGCGCGTTTTCTACTGGTCGCAGTGCTTACCCTACTCATCTATTTCGTAATCATTTCATGAACTCGGGAAGTGCTAGTCCTTCAACGCCGCGTTTCAAAAACAGCATTTTACTAGGGTTATGACGTTTTTAAATTCAAAAGGATGTAGTGGCATAGCCATGATTTAAACACTAAAAAAGTTACGTGGATTTGTTCATATAAAAAATAAATTCAAATAGAAAAAATTCAAATAAATTAAAACTAGTTTAAATACGGCTTTTGCACATTCAAAATAAGGGCAAAAATACCTAAACCCTACTGTTTTGTTATTTCGCTAGTGCGCTGCCACTTTTCAAAACGCTTCATTTCAATAATTTGTTAATTTGTAACAGAACCATTTTTGAATTCATGAGATGAAGATGAATTCTGCCGCATTAACGTAGTAATTGACCAGGTGTACCCAGCGGTGCACTGCTAAATGGGGTCCGCCTACAATATGCATTGCGTAATTCATACAAATAAATGATTAAAACACCGCTGACCCAATTTAAAATTGCAATGCATTTTGTAGGCAGTCTGCTTACAATGTACATTACAATTTACAAACGAAGACGTATTGTAATAAACGCCCGAACAGTATTCGGTCACATCATACTTTCCGATTACAAACAAAACCAATATGTTAAGGACGCTAACCACAAAGCGGCCATACTTATGGCAAAGTAATCTGGGTTGTAATCCATTCATTCCGATATACCGC
>NW_016211827.1:0-1840 GCF_001687245.7 Rhagoletis zephyria
CTACACAAATTGATAGCGTTATATCAGCCGAGCTTCCAAATCAAGCCGAGGATCCATTCTTTTTGAAATAATCAAGAAAAATATGATTCATGGGCCATGCGGTACTTTTAATCCTAATTCACCATGTATGCAAAACGGCAAATGCACAAANCGACCAGACCTATTCATCACCTTCACTTGCAATCCATCGTGGAGTGAAATAACCGAATTGCTTTTTGCAGGCCAGAGCTCATCGCACAGACATGATCTTCTCGCTCGAATATTCAAGCAAAAGCTAATAAGTGTTATGAATGTCATCACGAAGAATTTTGTTTTTGGAGAAACCAGATGCTGTATGTACTCAATTGAATGGCAAAAGAGAGGCTTACCACACGCTCACATTTTGATTTGGTTGAAGCAAAAAATTATACCTACACAAATTGATAGCGTTATATCAGCCGAGCTTCCAAATCAAGCCGAGGTCCCATTCTTTTTGAAATAATCAAGAAAAATATGATTCATGGGCCATGCGGTACTTTTAATCCTAATTCACCATGTATGCAAAACGGCAAATGCACAAAGCGATATCCACGTGAGTTGATTACTGAAACTCAAACTGGGGTTGATGGATATCCTCTGTATAGGCGAAGAAATCCCACTAATGGTGGATACACAACTACTATTAAGATGCGAAGTGTAGATATCGACATAGACAATAGATGGATCGTGCCATACTCGCCACTACTTTCAAAAATGTTTAATGCTCACATCAATGTTGAGTATTGTAATTCGGTAAAGTCCATACAATATATTTGTAAATATGTAAACAAGGGCAGTGGCAGTATTCGGATTAGCAAATTGAGGTGATGAGATCACGCAATATCAAACAGGGCGCTACATCAGCAGTAACGAAGCAGTATGGCGGATATTTGCATGCAATATTCACGAACGATATCCAACGGTTCAACATCTCGCTGTTCATTTGGAAAATGGTCATCGGGTTTACTTCACCGAAGAAAATGCGCAAAATAGAGCAGAGCAACCACAAAACACAACACTGACTGCTTTTTTCGAATTGTGTACATCCCAAAATTTTGCTAAAACGTTGCTGTATCAAGATGTGCCCAAATATTATACTTGGAAGACATCGACAAAAAAGTTCAACAGAAGAAAAAGAGGTGCAATTGTTCCAGAGCATCCTGGTATATATACGTCCGATGCATTGGGACGTGTGTATACTGTCCATCCAAATAACGCCGAGTGCTATTATTTGCGGTTGTTGCTGCATACAACCAAAGGGCCGACATCATTCCTTGCATTGAAAATCATCGACGGAGTAGAATGCCAAGCGTACAGAGAAGCGTGCTTTAAACTGGGCTTATTTGAGAATGATCAGAATTGGAACACAACTCTGACCGAAGCATCACTCACGTGCCATCCAAAGCAAATACGAACTTTGTTTGCGATAATTTTAACAACATGCGCACCATCGAATCCTCGACAACTGTGGGAAATGCATCGTGAAAGCCTCAGTGAAGATATTCTAAGACAAGCACGTGCAAGCGATCCAAGTCAGGAATATTCGGATGACATTTTCAATGAAGCTTTAATATTAATGGAGGACTTATGCATGTCAATCAACAACAAAGCTCTTTGTCAACTCGGTATGCCAGCACCGACACGAGATAGAAATGCTGTACAAGATAGAGACTTGATGCGAGAACAGCAGTTTGATGCAAATCAGCTTGAACGATTTGTGCAAACGCAAAAAGAGTTTTTAGTTGCTTATCAGAAAAAAAGCTTATGACAAAATCCAGGAGGTACCGGGAAAACTTTCCTCATCAATTTAATATTGGCGTCA
>NW_016211828.1:0-1840 GCF_001687245.7 Rhagoletis zephyria
TATGCCAAAAAATTACTTAATTTTTTTAAATTAAATTTCATTAACAAAATTAAAACCCGTCGGAGTTATGATAGAAAAATTAATACTATCTTGGAAAATTGTGTTGCAAAAATAAGTTAAAAAGTCGTTTTAAATGCATATCACGGTAAGTTCTACCACCAAGAGCCATTTGCTCAAGAAGGATGTATTTGACCTTTAAACATAAATTTTGTTCTAAAAAGATTTCATGCACAGATTTCATGGGCAGATAAATTTTAAAAGCTACTTAAGAAAACGGCACTAAAAATGTCATGTAACGAACCCTGTTTAGGGACATACATATATCCCCTGATCCCTAAATCCACCCCTAAGATGAGTTGGTAGTGGGAGGCATAGTGAAGTGACCAAATGATAGACTATTAGTATACGCGTATAGTAGCCAATCTTGATTGCAATTCCAACGTACGAGAATGGATGGGGGAGATTGGGTGGCCGATCTTACTCTGTACCGACGAAACTAAGATGGACTGCGGTGTAGTAGCGGTAATCTAGTTTGAGCAACACAGTGTCGCTCTGCATCTACATCTGGTAAAGAATACTCACATCGTATCAGGAAAAGGTACAGGTATTCTTGAAATCCTTAAAATCTTATCTGTAATATCGGCTATAAGGCACATCATCTTCGGTTCCCAATTCTAAGAATAGAAGAATCAAGAATAGAAGATAGCGAAAAAGTGTCCAAGGTTTCTTGAGTGAATGCTCAGGTCTTTCGATATTAAGTTTAAAATAGAAAATCGACACCTAGATAAAGTATATTAATATATATACAAAATGAAAACTTGTATTGTATTTTAATTTTTAAAATATGGTCACCGTAGGTATTGCAGGTTCTAGATGATTTTTGTTTGTTATGTCCACAATGACAACTTTATTTTACCACCTACCGTACATTCCAAGTTAAAATTTTAATCTGCTATGGGTTAGAGGTGAAGAAACATCGATGTTTGCTACCATCGATGTTTTCGATGTTTTAAAGCAAAATATCGATTTAACATCGATTGTTGTGAAAAAATAGGGCATTCAAAGGCAAAATCAAGTTGGTACTTAAAAATATAGAAAAAAAGATATTTTCTTAATAGGGGTCACCGCTCGGCAGACAATGGCAAACCTCCGAGTGTATTTCCGCCATGAAAAAGAGCTTCTCATAAAAATACAATCGCCGTTCGGAGTCGGTGTAAAACTGTAGGTCCCTCCCCTTCGTGTGACAACATCAAGGCGCTCGCCTCAAATCGGAGGAGAAGCTCGGTCAAACAGTTTTTATTGAAATTTATAAACTATAAACTAATATTATCTACAAAAGAAACATCGATGGTCGCCATTACCCATCGATGTTTAGCAAAAATGCAACGATAGTGCCACGAGGTTTTCTCCACCTCTACTATGGGTCGTTTTCTCAAGTGCATAAAATTTGTCTGTCCTTCAAACGCATTTTAGAAAATGGCAGAAGTTAAGAAGGGGTGGCTATATTATATTTTCTCACGCAGATGCCGATCTAGAAGAATACCAACATACCCTTTAGGAAATTCTAGGCATTTCGCTTGAGTTTTCTCACAAAGGATTTAAAGCGGACCTTTCACTTATTCACAATTGCTAAACTATGTATTTTTTTACTTTTTCGGAAAGCTCAAGGCCATTTCACAAGCCCCAATGTAGTTCAGTAATTTAGAGATGCGCTCGCCAGCCGAAAGTAAATTAATTTCAAATAAAATTAAAAAAAAAAATTTTCTAAATTTTTTTTTAATTTTAGTAGATTAATTTGAGTAGTTTTTAAACTAGGTCTTAAATATAAGAAATTGTATAA
>NW_016211829.1:0-661 GCF_001687245.7 Rhagoletis zephyria
AACCACGAACTTTTTCGACTAAAATTTAAACCAGAACATATTAAAAATTAAAAAAAGGCAGTAAATTAAGNGAAAAAAAACTCCAAAATACACACAAATTGTGGTTTCCAAGACATGTACGAAGTGATTAGTACAGCTGCATCCTTCAACTTGTCCACTCGCGGAAAATCCCCCCGATTTGCAGGGAATTTCGGTTTAAGTGGCAATCGGGGAATGGGCAATTTTTTTCGCGGAACTGGGTATGTTATATTTATATCTTAAAGTAACCAAATTAGACGAGTATGTTAATTTTTAACCACTTGGCCCTTTTTGGAGCGATATTTTTTCAATTTCAATAGCNAAATTAGACGAGTATGTTAATTTTTAACCACTTGGCCCTTTTTGGAGCGACATTTTTTCAATTTCAATAGCAATATCTCAACAACAAGAGTTTTCCCAGATATAAGCTATATACCAGATGAAAGTTAAGGTTTCGGGCTAGACTTTAGGAAACTTAGACTAAAATCGACTAACCAGTTTTTGAGAAAATGCCCGAAATCTCTATTTTCAGCAGCCCGATTTTTAGTTTTCAGGCGATAACGTTATGGCGTATTTATATTTTATAAACACAAAAGATAGCGTTAGATAGCTTGTTTGAAGACCCTTCTACTGATATCCACAT
>NW_016211829.1:671-1843 GCF_001687245.7 Rhagoletis zephyria
CTTTTTTCGAATTTCAGGCAGCAGCCACGCACACACAGGCATACGAATCAAAACATCCGGGAACAAAACCTTCTTCGTTTTTTTTGTTCTTTAATTCCTGAAAGTTTGAAGGGAATTAAATGAAGGTACGTACAGACGCCACATACATACCAAAGCATCTCGTAGTCGAGACACGAACCAAAACACATCTATATCTTTCCAACTATGGCCGGAACTTAATATATAAGGTATCGTTTGAAAGGTTATGGCCTATAGAATAACACTAAATATGTTGGGTGTGCCCACATGCCTCCTTAAACCGGCAAAAGCAAAAAAACGTTTTTGTTTCGCAACACTTTAGCCTAATTTTTAAGAATCCGGTTAATCGTTTACGAAGTTTGAATATATTTTCTGGACACACTCTGCAAGACCTTTCCAACGATATATCAAACATGTCGATTGGACGTCTGGGTAAAAACTTCCAAATCTCGTGTATATATAAGCGAGTCATTTCAGAATGCTACTGTGGCTGCTTTCGTCACTCGCGCGCACTGCCGTTCGCTGTGATATATGTGACACGTAAAGTTAAAAGGGACCTACGGTCAGAAAAAATCGGTTTTCACTTTTTCATCGACTCTTATAGTAAACGGGCCACTCTTTCCAATGCAAATAAACCGCAGCTTTCTAGCTGCATTAGTTTTTTCGCAATTTCACTTCAAAGTTAGGTACATTCACACAAAACAAGTACAAAAAAATCAAATCTGACAAACTATTCTGAAATTAATCAAATTCGCTTGAAACTCGTTACTCGGGGGTTTTCGAACATCGAATTCGTAATCACTGACCTCGTTTTCGGTGTCAACAACATATTTGAGTTTCACATGAATCCGAACAAGTTTTAAATTTTTTCTGCCATATTGGATGCGCCATTTTCCGTTTTAAAAAACGAACATCGGATTCGTAATCAGCGACACCAAAAACCCCCGGGTAATGAGTTTCAAGCGATTCCGATCAATTTTTAAAAAAGTCATCCGCCATATTGGATCCGCCATTTTGAATTTTGGAAAACTAACATAGGATTCGTAATCAGCGACCTCGAAAACCCCCGAGTTACGAATTTCAATCCATTAAAACGTTCAGAAAAATCAAAATCAACTTGGTAAACTTCAAAGTCGTTTTTCTCGAAATCTTTT
>NW_016211830.1:0-1840 GCF_001687245.7 Rhagoletis zephyria
AGCGCATAGGCTTAGCAGGAGGAGAAGAAGAGAAGAGATGATGCTGCTGCTGCCCCCGTGAGCAAAGACGGCGATCAGTAACGAAGGAGAGACAAAAAGAAAGAAGAAGAAAAGAACTGAGAAAGGAGAAAAGAGCAGCGCAATTGAACAGGCCAGATAAAAATAACGTGTGCTTGACGATAACAACAGAAGCGGAGCAGTCGAGGCGAAATCCAAAGATGAAGAAGAGGACAACTGGGAAGAGAACTACTACTGCTGCTGAGCGGCCATTGAATCGACCAGATATTGGCCATTTGCGGATAAGCACTACCAGAGACAGTGCAAATGATGAGCCAGTGCAAAGGAAAGAGAATTGGTTGGCTGATGCGCCGGCGCACGTGCCACAGCAACTGTTTTCCATTTCCTCTTTGTTTTATTCTTTGTTTTCTCTGCTTTTTTTCAGTGACTGAGAGCACCAACAGCACAAGATGTAATGGTCCGAAAGATGAGGCTAATTGGCGCGAACATGAGGCTTTCCCCAGCAGCAGCAACAGCAGTAGTTGAAATAAAGGACAGTGATAAGTTGCCAACATCGACGCCCAGCACCGACCTTGTCTCGCCGAACAGTTTCTGCTAACCTAAAAGTAGTTGTCGACGATTTAGTAGGCGATAAGCGAGACGGGATGAGATGATTCGCGAGGATGTGCAGGACAAGGAAGGAAGACAGTGAGCTGCAGCTGCTGCATCAAGTCTAATCGAATAGCGGTGTTCTATTTACTGCTGACGAACGCTACAGTGCAGCGGCAATTAGTGCTTTTTCTGCCAGTGCATGTGACAGTGTTTTTTTCTAATCGTAATGGGTTAGATCTACAGGCAAGACAACAAAAAGACAAGAAAGAACAAATGAGAGGCAAACTCCACTTTCTCTCTTCTTTTCCTTCTCAACTTTGGCAAATTAGGCAGCCGCAAATTAGGCGCCACAAACTGAAGAAAACAACACCAAAATAAATACACCAGAAGTCAGCGGTTTTCTTCTTATCACTAAAATTGTGAGCACAGAATTGCTCTGGCTTTCTGGATAAATAAAAAGAAGTAGAAACTATGATGAGTGCACCCTCGTAGATTAAGTGCCAATTTAACTGCAGCACCATTTGCACTAACCAATTGAATGACCGGGTCAAACAACATTTTCAATTTGCCTGTGTGTTCTGTGCGTAGGCTTTAAACTTTCCTTTCAGTACCATCATCGTTCTAGCAGCAGCTCGGATCAGACCATTTCTCCCTTTTTGCAATAACACTGACACGGACAAGTTCACCAGTGGTGCACTTATGTACAAAACACTGTTGAATTAAGCCGAGTAGGAGATAGAAGGAGTGCAAGGGCAGTCTATTTACTGTTCGCAACGAGCACTACTGCGACTAATCACTTTTTCATCAAATGAGAAACCAAGAGCACACACACATGTGAGCAAGGCAGATAAAGGTGGCAGTGAACAGCAGCAACACCCAAAAATGGATGAGCAGCAGAAGGGCAGAGCCAAGAAATCGACGCGACAAACGTAATCGGTTTGGGTAAAGCCAGCTTCTCTGAAATTAGAGGCGCCGTCTCAGCAGAACAGAACAGGACAACAGTTGAACAGTACTCCAGTTAAAAGGACGACGACAAAGACGACGTCCAGCAAACGCTTATAACTTTCAAAAATTTCTACTTTCTCGTTCCAACTTCCTCTTTGACGATCGATTCTCCGACATTGAAGGTCAAGGCCACCCCCAGTGTGTTTGTGTGCATAGAAATGTGGCAACAAACCAGGCAAAAAACGACAACAAAACAAAAAAGTGTACACACAGAGCAGGCACACAG
>NW_016211831.1:0-1840 GCF_001687245.7 Rhagoletis zephyria
TGAAACGTGCCATGGTTAAGTACTTTGGGATGCAAATTGAATATTCTAAATAATGCATCACTAAGGAAAAGATTATAAAATATTTATTTTTCAAACGGGCGTTGACACAAACGGTTGCTGTGGATAAGGGTTTCTATTTTTATATTTAATTTTTTTTGTGAGCAGATACGAGAAAGAAAAATATATATTTTTTTCCTTTTGTAGCATTTTTGCCGAAAATTTAAATACAATTAAAAAAAATATATCCACAACAACAGTGTCTGAGGTGTTCATTAGCTTGCTGATAATCAATTCTAAGCAGTTTGGGCTCTAAGAGCGTAAAAAAAATTATTTACGAAACAGTGGAAATTTTACCATCTCCACTCTAAATTTTCGTCGCCAAAATTCTCTAAATGAAATGCAGTGGGACCCAAAAGTACACAACATGAAAAAGTAACAGATGCAATGTTTAATCAGCCAAATTTGGCAGTAAGAGGGGCATGTAACTAAATGTTGCTTGTCGTCAGGCGCACCTGCCATTATTTTGATGATTTTGGGGGTGGTCAAAATTTACGATAGCGAATAATGGAATCCGTTTTCTGGCCCCTTATTTAAAAGTTACCATCTCTTGGACAATGGTGAAAAACAATGTTGGTCACACTAATACTAAAACATCTGCATAAGTATGTGTGCCAAGTGCGTGAGAAGCGAAAGCATAAATTCATGCTTACACATGTGTATAGTTAAACTTTATTTTAAAAACTTTACAGCACAAAAACAAAAACAAATTGATTTAATAGTTTTCCAAATATCTCGAAAACGGGCCGAGGAAAAAATTTTAAAAGAATTACACATACACACATCAAAATTCTCTATGGAAAGAAATATTTTTTTTTTCTTGTTGAAAAATTTTTCACATAAAAACTTTTTGAAAAAAAAATTAGTTTTTGAAAATTTGCTCAAGAAAATCTCAAAAAAAAAATAAGAAAATCACAATGGTAGCTGTGAATATTGCGCAATACTTAAGTATAGTATTACGGGATGCACTCTACAATAATTTGAGTTGTGAATTTTTTTACACTGAAGTTGAGTAAAATGAATACATTACAAATTTAAAATTTTTTATTTTTTTTTTCTTCCATAAGAAAAAAGTGCAAAAAGCCATTAGAATAAAAAATATTAAAAATCAACGCATTTTTGCTATAGCTTAAAACTTGCACTTTATTATACTAAAATTGAATGGGCTACAAGACTGTCTAAAAAAATTTAAAAATTTTTTAATTTGTATTGTTCTCATTTTACTCAACTTTGGTGTAAAAAAATTCATAACTCAAAGTATTGTGAAGTGCACCTCATAATACTACACGTAAATATTGCGCAATACTCAGAGCTACTATTGTAATTTTTTTAAATTTTATATATTTTTTTTTTTAAATGTCGTAGTTTCAAAAACTATTTTTTTATCAAAAAATTTGTATGTGAAATATTTAAGAATAAAATNCAAGACTGTCTAAAAAAATTTAAAAATTTTTTAATTTGTATTGTTCTCATTTTACTCAACTTTGGTGTAAAAAAATTCATAACTCAAAGTATTGTGAAGTGCACCTCATAATACTACACGTAAATATTGCGCAATACTCAGAGCTACTATTGTAATTTTTTTAAATTTTATATATTTTTTTTTTTAAATGTCGTAGTTTCAAAAACTATTTTTTTATCAAAAAATTTGTATGTGAAATATTTAAGAATAAAATTTAATATTCCTTTTCATAGAGAATTTTGATGTGTGTATGTGTGATTTTTTTTTTAGTTTATTAAATCGATTTGTTTTTGTTTTTGTGCAGTAAAGTTTTTAAAAATG
>NW_016211832.1:0-1840 GCF_001687245.7 Rhagoletis zephyria
TTTTTTCTCGCCAGAAAAAAACGCTGAAGCATTTTTCTTGCATTTATTTGAATCAATGGATTTAAACACTTTAAGACTTAAAACGTTTATTTAGGTGAATAAGTACCGAAGTTACTAATTTTTTTATTATCACTCGAAATTATTTTTTTTTTTTTATAACTTTAGGAAGTTTTCAGATGGAATGTTCATATAAGAGGCAATGAAAGTTGGCACTAAATACAGCATACCTGTGAATTTTCAAAAGTGTGCCACCAAATTTAAAAAAAAAAATGGCAGCGCTATTTGGTAATTTTTGATATAACGACATTTTAATTTTACAAGTTTAAGATACTTCCAAATGTTGACATTATGCATTGAAAATTTTCTTTTGCGAGTAAACGTGTTAGCCGGCTGTGTACGGTGCTACGGGGCGTATACGTTACAGACTCAACTACAGGTATATGTACATATGAACACACCAGTTGTTATTTTAACTTGTTTTGTTTATCTTTATTAAGCTTCCATTTAAATACAAATTCGCAATGAAATCTTGTTCTTTATGCAAAACTGAAGTTATTGCACTGTTTAAGGTAAGTGTGCCACCATTTTCGACCAAAAAACACGGTTTTGTCGAAAATTGAAACAACTCGTGAGATTTGCTCATATACACTAACTAAAAAAACTACGATTATGCCTGTTTTTATATAAATTGCGTTGAATCTGTACGAACCAGAAGCAGTGATATATATATCCGGATCTTAATTTTGAGTTAGCTCACTAGATCTAGGTGTGCGATATGTATATACTTAAATAGAGGATACTTATGTGGGCATCTCAAAGTTCTGTTATTAAAACTTAAAGTTAAGAGATCTCTTATTTGCATTTTTTTTTCCACACTTACGGCCATTCACTTTGGGTTCTCTGAAAGAGTGGAGCATCTCAACGAATTAAGCAAGATTTTGTTGGAGCGGTTGTCTGGATTCGCAAAAACACAATTCTAAGCAAACATAATTGGTTAAGGTAGTCACCTCAACTTGAATCTGAGCCTATGTATAAACGCTGAAGGCCATGTTGAATTTGAATTGAAATTTTTTTAGAAGATTGATTGATTGATGAAGATTGAACAATATTAATTTGCCAATTTGTAAATCAAAGCCAATGAAAACTAAAATTCTAAGCGCTTCAAAAGTGGCAAAATAGCTAATGAGTGCTACTCAGACACTCTTCTTTAAAGGCAAAACTTTCAAAAAGCAAGTGCAAAACTAAGAACTCAAAACCGTAAAGGCTTTCAAAGCTGCGTTGTTGTTGCCACAAATATTTTTTTGTTTTGTTTTTTGTTTAGAAAATGTTCTAAATTTAAAACAAACAAAAGCAGTCGGATAAAAGAAACAACACAATTAAGTGCCTTTAGAGAGTTTCTGAACTTTATGCTTCAATGATGCAACCAATTCCAGCAAAAAAAAAATAGCAGAGAACAGCAAAGCATAGTATATTTACAGGCGCACAAAGCTACATAACAGCGAAATGCAATTTATATACTCGACGGGCAGAACAAACTTATGTACATACATACATAAATTTGCACAATAATTTGCATATGCACAGTGACTCAAACAAACGACCACGTGTTGATTTTTATTAAATATTCGTAATTTTTTTTGAGGTTTTATTTTTCGTTATTTTTCCATAAAAATATTGTCTAAGCTTCAAGCAAAACCATATAAATCACGGTTTACAACTTTATAAAAAATTTAAAAAAATTCTAAAAATTTTCATAAAAATTTCAACTTTTTAATGTGCATCTTTAGAACAATTTTGGGTATGCAGTTTTAGAGCCCATACAATTTTAGTAGTAGAAGTG
>NW_016211833.1:0-1840 GCF_001687245.7 Rhagoletis zephyria
GCGAGAGAAAGTTTTTCTTACAAAACCTTTCATTATTGAATCATGGTTCATTATCACAAAAACTCTTTGCACTTAAATGTCAATATAACGTATATAATTCATTGTTGACTAAGCCTATACTCTAAAAAAAAATCAGTTCAGTATCACAAAATTCTCATTAAACTTAACCTAGGAAGTAAAATTAATTTATACAAAAAAAAAGTTAAAAAGAAACAACCCAATCTCATAAAAAAAGTAAAGTAAAAGAAAGTCATAGGAAATATTTACATAAGACTTTAGTTCCGAGCCTTTTTATGACGAAGCAGTACTAGCTTTTCCTCTTTGATTTGAAGCATGCGGCGCTTTATTGCAAGGTCTTCCTTTTTTAATTTTTCCTTCGCTAAATTGTGCCGCTTCATTTCAGCCAGATGCATATTCCTTTGCCGATTTGATCGCTCCAAGGACCGATGCAATCTTTTTAAATTTATTTGCGTTTGCTCCGCATTTTCTACCATAAGCCATACAGCTTCCCCTATTTTGGAACATAGCTCCTCTTGGTTTTCTAGTTCCTTCATAGCGACCTCTTGCATGCTCATTTTTGAAGTTCTGCGCACAGGTACTGAAGTTCGGCCATTTGACATGCGTAGTGATGTTGCATTGCTTTGACTATTGTCCAAAACATCAGACATTGCGACATTGCTGCAGCTGGGAACAGAATCGTCATTGCTCTCATTACTTGGGCTGCTGCCCGTTGTAGGCAATCCAAATGCTTGTGAGGTACCCACACCCTCCACTGCTTCCTTCATACCCACAAGCTCGTATATTGTCTCTTCGGATGGCGAAAACTTTTGTGTTCTATTTGGGCCTCTTCCTGTTCCTCTTTCCATTGCTTTGTTTTGTGACGCCTTTTTCCGCACATAACGCTTTTGGTCATTCCAAGCCTGCGAAAAAAAGAGCTTGTTATAACCATAGCATAGTAATGGTACATAGTCGTACCTTTTTCCATTCGGACTAATTTTTTACTGGAGGGCCTGCGCTATTCAATTCCAAAGTCAATTGTTTCCGAAATTCTGCGAGATTCTCCCTGATTTCCCTTACGAAGCCCCGGGCAAGGTCATGATTTTCTTCCATCCTACTCAGCAGGATATCACTTTGAACTTTATTTATTGCTTTACTCCTGAAATGAAATAAAATGTAGTTTCATTGCAGGTAAAATTATAGTTTTTCATATAAAAAGTAAAAACTTACAAGTTGCAGCTATTTTGTTCGCGCCTCAAAACAAAGTGAAATATTTCCACAGAAATGGCTACCCTTTTCGCCCGGAAATAGAGTTGCCGATAAGCGAAAATTATGTTCAAAAGCGAAAAATTTTCCGGCGAAATTCATATTAAGCGAAAAGTGAAAAGTGAAGATTTTCGGGCGAAAATGAAACTCAGGATAAGGCTGATTAATAATTATTGAAATCTCAGTGCCTAAATTTATTTTCGAAATCATGATGGTCCTAAATTCTGAGAATCTTGAGTACAGACTAGAGGTGTGTATAAATGNAATTATTGAAATCTCAGTGCCTAAATTTATTTTCGAAATCATGATGGTCCTAAATTCTGAGAATCTTGAGTACAGACTAGAGGTGTGTATAAATGAATTGAAATAATAATAATATAATAGATTGGCGCTTACACATATGTTAGTGTTTGGCCGAGCCTCTCCTCCGATCTGTGGCGCGCGCCTTGATGTTGTCACACAAAGCGGAGGCACCTACAGTTTTACGCCGACTCCGAACGGCATTTTTATGTGAAGCTGTTTTTCATAGCAGAACTACACTCGGAGGTTTGCCATTGCCTGCCGAGGGACGACCGCT
>NW_016211834.1:0-1840 GCF_001687245.7 Rhagoletis zephyria
ACTAATGCATGAAAATCCTAACCTCAAAAAAATCACCCGTTATTTACGCTCTCTAGAAAAAGTTGAGTTTGCAGGTTTTTTAGCCCATTCAATTTTTAATGAAGAGCAAGTATGAGGAAGCTAGGACCTACCAAACAACAAAAAAAAATTGCTAAATATCAATGGTAAGTCCTAGCTACCTCAAACGTGCACTTTGTTATACTAAAATTGAGTGGGTTAAAAAACTGCGTACTTAACTTTTTTCTAAAGAATGTAAATTGCAATATTTGGATGGAAATTTGCAGAGTTTTCTTTAACTTTGCATAGGGTTTGGAACTCTGATTTTTGGGGTTTTTGGTGTAGAACTAATCACATTTTTATAAAAAATTAGGGGGAAAAAAATATTTAAAAAATAGTTGCCCCCCAGGGGTCCACGGGAGACTCGCCGGGAATCTACTTTGGCATCAAAAAAATATGGGGGTCTACGAGTTGTAAGTGGGGGTCCACGAAAATTTATCTGGTTTCGATAGTAAAGAGCCAAAATGGTTGCTTGATAGCCTCATCATTTAACAATAATTTTTTTTGAGTGGTCTACAGTGCTCTTGACGCCCTGCTGCACTTACCATAACTTTGTGTCTTCATACTTGGGAAATCCTTAAAAACCACCTGCAGACTAAAAATAAATGGATGTTGGTGTAATACTGAGTGGGGCGAGGCGGAAATTGCTGGCGGCCCTTGTGTCTTTTCAATGCTACAGGATACCTTTGTTGAAGAGATTCTATAACGTTCAGTTCTCGGAGGCTGAATGCCGTTTTAATTCCAGCACTGAACTGGACTGCCTGCAGGGGAATGCTGGTTTAATTCCAGCACTGGGGCCGAACTCTCACATTGTCGAAACTTCACTGATGGCTCCAAAACTAACTCTGGGTTAGGATCTGGGGTCTTTCTCGAAGTTCATAGGGATAAGATTCAGCTTTCTATTGGGGAATATGCTTCGGTCCTCCAGGCTGAGGTATTTGCAATCCTCAAAGCCATGGACTACGTGATGGAAAAAAGTGGAGGGGAAGGAGTTTACGTGTCTGCAGTGACTGCCAAGCTGCACTTAAGGTATTGGCCAGCCCTCTATCTAAGTACTTCCAAACTAGTTCGACAATGCAAGTCTCGACTAAATTATGTTGGCAAACATAACCAGCTCGCTTTACACTCGGTCACTCGGGAGTGCCTAGCAATGAGACATCTGACCATTTGCCAACAGTTAGCGTAGCACTCCCCACTTAGACCATCGAAGCCACAATCAGAAACTAGGTGAATACTTCGCTCAGAAATGACTGGGGTCATCGAGGGAATGCGGGTGGGCCAAACTCATGTTGCCTTCAATCTCAGAAGTTCTATCCAGTTTTTTGCTCTCATTGAGCAGATGGGACCGCAAACAACTTTTAGAACTGCTGACTGTGATAAACATAGTTGTCATTTACGTTTGCCCATCCTGCCTTCAAGAGGATGAGACGGTGGAACACTTCTTGTGCTTCTGGCTTGCTTGGTTGTTTGTCATCGATTTTTATAGGTTCGGTCTTTTCTCTATTGTTAGTTTCTGAATTTAAAGTTTGGCGTAAAATGCTTTGCGGTTTTTTTCTTTCAAGTTTTGTGTTTAAAAAATGTGTGATAAATATTTTTCGCATCACTTTAAAACTCGGAGCGATAAAAATAAAAACTACGTCACATGCAAATTCATGAAAGAGTACTTTGATGGCTTTACGAGCTCTGTTTTTTAAATCTTGCAACCGTTTAATCATAGTTTTTGACGAGCTTTGGAAATATGTTAGAAATGTAGCAGCAGGGGGTCCACCGAAACCAGTAAAGT
>NW_016211835.1:0-1840 GCF_001687245.7 Rhagoletis zephyria
CTCCGCCCGAACTTAGACTTTCTTACTTGTTCTTTTTATGTATGTTACCGCATAACTTTGGACCAACCGATTGCGATAATTCTTTTTGCATCGGAAAGGTAGTGTCTCAGAGGTGGTCCCATACTAATCTGGTTGAGATCCGATCAGTGGATCATGAGATATATATATATATATATATTTTTTTATATGGGATTTGAAGTAGGATTTTTTTGTGCTAAAAATTACTTGTTTATATTACATTTTTTATTGCAAAGTGCAGAGAATGGAGCAATTTTGAAGCCAAATCAATTCTCCTGTATCCAAAATTAAAACAAATTGAAAACATTTGCATAAGTTCCCCCAAAAAAAAAATTGAACACAAAAAAATTTTAAATATTATAAAATTTTTTAATTTTTATAAAAAGGTTTAGGAGGCGATTTTTTTAGAGCAAGCTTCAAGTGTCTAAGAATTCGCGTAGATTTTAAATATTTTTTTGTTGCTGAAATTTCGAGAAAATTCCTGGTACGGCCGTTAATCATTTGAAACTTGCACTTTTATATACTAAAATTTAATGAGCTATAAAGGTCTATCCACACACACACAGTAGTACCGTAGCAGTGCTGTGCTTTCAGTAAAGTGAAGTTCAGTGAGGCAAAATGACTTATTTTAGTAATGATGAATTGACAATTATTGCTCTTGGTGAAGAAGAGCAAAATTAAAAAATTGAAAATGGTTTCACAACGCTCGAATAAAACGAGAAATTGAACTAATCCATATTATTTTTAAAACCGGTACCCTTATACATATTTTATTCCGTACCAAATCGTTTACTTTTACCTCCATGTAGATAAAACCAAAATTGCAATAGAATAACGTTAGCTCGTCGGTGAGATGGGCAAGAATATAATTGCCGATTTATTCAAAAAACACGGAACGAAAACTGAAGAAGCACTGCCGATAAAAAACGGCACTGTACCGGACGTCTCTGAACAAATCTATTTGAGATTGAAGCAACAGTATTTTAATTATGAATGACACTAACAGCGAACTAAGACGGCACTGACCTCAAAACCGCATAACAACATTTTTTCTGAAAGTTCAAAAAAAAATTATTTTAAATTTTAAATTTTTCTTGTGAAATTTTTGTTTAGTTTTGAGGGAAACCTACGATTGTTTTCAGATGTTGTTTTTCTTAATGGATTCATAAATACTTTTTACAAAATTTGTATGCGTCTATTAAGAATTCATTGGTACGATGTTTGAACTTTAGAAGTTATATATTTCTTTGTGTGGTTTCATTCATATAGGTCCTATATGGGTACGGTGACCATCCGTTCTGTTTTTTGCAGGACCGTACTGTTTTTCAAAGGTCGGTCCTGCGTAATTTTTCAAACCTGAAAAAACTGAAAATGTACTGATTTTTTCCAAGTGTCCTGCATTTGTCCTGCATTTTATTCGTTATTTTACAATTATCGGACAATGGATGGATTTTTTCAAAAAAGTGTTTTTTGGTACTTTTCGTAGCTTTTCTTCAATATCTCATGAAAAAATCTCCAAATTAACGTAAGCGACTTACAGCTCGAAGGGTATTGATATGCCTTTTACCAAAATATATACCTTGTGGCGACTTCAATGAAAATTAGTAGTGCTACAGGCGAAAAAAGTGAGATTTTCAATCAAATACGCAGTTTCATTTGATTATTTTATTCATTATTTAAAAAATTCGATAAAGAAGATATATTATTACAGTAAACTTTGAGCCAAAGATAATGAAAATCGGATTAGAAATGTAGATGCAATGATGCGCAATATGCACAAATTATATATTTTTGTAAAGGGCACTTTGTAACTCGTCGTTTA
>NW_016211836.1:0-1840 GCF_001687245.7 Rhagoletis zephyria
TATGAATCCCGCCATGCCCTGCGGAAGGCGAGTCATGTGAGGATTCCACAAGACCCTGCCGCAGCTCAGTTGGCACCCAGAGTTTCCAGGCGCGGTCCTCTTGAAGCCTGTCCCGCCGACTGAACTGGGTCTTTTTATAAACGAATCCGTCCGATATACAAAACTCAGGCAATTTACCGCTGTTGTCAGTTATAGTTTTCTTTAATTCCTCATATTCTTTCGTTTTGAAAAATGGCGAGTTTAAACAAATATCCATCATTCTGTCGCTTATCGTCATTTCATCCATGCCTACTCTAGACAGCGCATCAGGAACTATGTTTTGAGTCCCTTTGCGATGTTGAATATCAAAATCAAACGCCTGCAGTTTAAGGCTCCATCTCGCTAGTCGCCCTGAGAGGTCCTTTTGNTTGTGAAGGGCAAGCCCTCCACATAAGGTCTGAATCGTTTTTTGCTCAAAACTGCTGCGTAGCATTCTAACTCCGTAATGCTGTAATTGCGCTGAGCTTTGTTTAGCTTTGCAGAGATATACGCAATCGGTCGTTCGTTACCGTCCTCGTCTAGTTGGAAAAGCACACCCCCCACCCCGTCAGTCAATGCGTCGCACTGTATGTAAAACGTTTGTTAAAGTCCGGGTGGGTCAACACTGGCGCTGAAATCAGGCTTTGCTTTAAGCGCTCAAAAGCAGTCTTTGCGTCGTCTGTCATTGTAAACTTCTTAATCTTTTCCTTCGTGAGACAGTCGTGCAGCGGAGCTGCAATTGTGGCGTAATCTCGTATGAACCTCCGGTACCACCCTGACATCCCTAGGAACCTTCTGAGCTGTTTGGGGGTCTTTGGCTCTGAGAAATCCCTCACTGCTTCAATCTTTTTGGTATCTGTGCGTATGCATCCATCTCCTACCACATAGCCTAGGTACCTAACTTCTTTAAAACAAAATTTACTCTTTTCCACATTTATAGTTAGTTTGGCCTCACGCAGACATTTAGCGACCCTTTCGAGCAAACACAAATGTGACGAAAAATCAACAGAACAAACAAGTAAGTCGTCTAAGTAAACAAACACAGAGTCACGAAGAGAAGCGGGGATGACCTTGTCCATTAACCTGCACATTCGTTGTGCTGCGTTGCACAAACCGAATGGCATCACCGTAAAATGGTAAAGGTCTACCTGGTACAGTGAACGCCGTCTTTTCTCTGGACTTCTTTTCAAGCGGAATTTGCCAGAAGGCGTCTTTGAGGTCTATCGCCGATATAAATCGCGTATTTTGTAGTCTGCTCAAGATCCCGTCAATGTGTGGTAGAGGGTACGCGTCCTTCACTGTACGTTCGTTCACTTTTCTTGCGTCAAGACATAAGCGGTTTTTCGTCCCTTTGATGACCAACGATACAGGTGAGCTCCAGCTACTGTTGCTCTCCTCGATTACTCCCATCTCCAGCATTCGGTCTAGTTCGCTGTAAACAAGCTTTTGGATTGCAGGCGATATAGGGTAAAATCTTTGCTTCACTGGTAAGTTTTCGTTGGTCACTTCAATGACATGCTCCTCAACGTCAGTCTTCCCTAGCCCTAGGACTGCGAAAGAAGGAAATTGCATTTTTGCTTTGTCTAAAGCAAGACTTTGATCCAGGGTAAGTGTGTGTTGCACCGCGTCAAATGATAAGTCACCCTCGGCGGGCACTAAATCTGCAACGACAGTGCTGCCAGAACAAACATTCACTCCTCTGCTAACCACATTCATACCAAAAACTTGACAAAAATCGACACCCAAATATACTTCTTGCTGCAGGCCAGGTAAAATCAAAAATTCCATCTCCTTCGCCACATTATCCCATTCCACTGGGAGC
>NW_016211837.1:0-1840 GCF_001687245.7 Rhagoletis zephyria
GTAAGCGCAATTTTGACGATTCTTAGTTCTAGATGCAGTTATATATTTTAAAATAAGGTATTTCGATTGGTGTTATCAGTTTTTAGAAACCTCCTTTAGTTTTCGAGATATTGAATACAAATTTTCGATAATCTCGTAAAAATTTAGTTAGTGATGCAGTCAGATTAAGCTAATCAAAATCTTAAGAACGGTGTTCTCCATTTTTGGATATCTCCTTCAGTTTCCGAGGTATTGAGTAAAAAGTGTCGTTAATTTAGTAGAAATGTTGATCACATTTTGTCGTATTTCATACAAAGTGGCTGCCAAATTGTGGACAAATGACGCTTACGACAAAATTTTACTAAAGAAAATCCTTCATAAACTCAAAACTAATTAATAATAAACGTTAAAAATTAATTAATTTTAGCATTTTGTGAACTAGTAACATTTTCAGAGACTTTGGAGAAAGTCTATCTTCGCGTTTTTGAGAAATTGCATTCCAGACTTCAATCGTGATTTCCCACAACCTGCCGAAATTAACATGCGACAATCTTTTGCCCAGGCGACGATGTGTATGATATGTTGTTTTGTCAGATTTGGTGCAAAATTATTAGTCAATTGTGATGAGCTTGTGAAAGGTTGCGTTAATATAAATAAACAAAATTAGATATGGAAAATAAAGGTCAAGGTATTTCTAATAAGAATTAGTTAATGTGCATATCGTGTGTGTGTTTGTTCGTTGTTATTTAATGTGTTTGTAGTGCGTATTTAAAGAAAAATACTAAACAATATTTTTGTGGAGTAGTGGAGTAGAACTAGCAAGCTGATAAGTTATAACGCGAATTAATAATAAAGAATGCTTAATAAAAATAATAATAGATTGGCGCTTACACATATCGCACATCGGCTTCAAAAGAGTTACAACTCAAAATAATACGTTCGTCAGAAAATGCGAAAAACTATTTCGTAGCACATGCTAATCATATGGGCAAGGGCGACTTTACCGTAGGTTTTTGTAACAAACTATATCAAAAATTTGCTCCAGCTTTTGCTGAAAGATAAATAAAAGCTTTGTGTACATTTTTGGTGCTTAATTTCAAAAACGCCAAATTTTTAGTTGTTACTCTTTTGAAGACGGTGTGCGATATGTTAGTGTTTGGCCGAGCTTCTCCTCCGATTTGTGGCGTGCGCCTTGATGTTGTCACACAAAGTGGAGGGACCTACAGTTTTACGCCGACTCCGAACGGCGATTGTATTTTTATGAGAAGCTGTTTTTCAAGGCAGAAATACACTCGGAGGTTTTCCATTGCCTGCCGAGGGACGACCGCTGTTGAGAAAAAACCTTTTTCTATTTTTTTGCGATGTTGCTTTGACCCCAGGTGCTGCGGAGTGGAAGTGCGCACTGCTTACCACTACACCACAGCGGCCTAAATAATAATTAGATTTTATTTGAGTAATAACAGTTTTTGCTTATTTTTTCAAAATTTCACATTTTAAGCGAAGTACACGTAGAAATCTATGTACATAGAATAAAGAAAATTCGGGATTTTTTCATTACGTTAATCTTAAAAAAAGTTTTCATTTAATCAGTTGCACCAAATATGCATTTCAGTAGTCCAAAATGCCTATATATTTGGTTTCAATAAATTCGAGTTATTACCAGAGCTGGGTAAATGCAATTACATTACAATTACAATTACATTCCTCAGTAATTGTAATTAGGATTCAATTCCTTTAGTTCACAGCAAAGGGAACGATTACCTATTCAATTCCTTAAAGTAATTTCAAATGGAATTGTTTTTTCTTTAATTGCATTTCAAGGAATTTCATATTGTAATTGGAATAAATTACGTGCTAGTAA
>NW_016211838.1:0-1840 GCF_001687245.7 Rhagoletis zephyria
AGTTCTCTGTTTGTTTGTTTGTTCGTTTGTTTAGAACCACCCCCTGTTCAGCACTTTTATTCCTTTTCATTAAACAAAAAAATTGATTTTTTTGCTGGCTTTTTATTTTATTTTTAAAGGAACAGCTAACATGCACAGTCCTTGTCAACACAGAGTAATAAAGACATTGACACAAACTTTTTTTTATGTCTTTTTATTTGATTTCAAAATTGTGTTTTATAAAAATACAAGTGAAGTTGAATATGGCAAAATGATTTGACATTAGGTAAATAAAATTAATGAAAACTAAATATGTAGAAAAATTACCATAAAGAGAGCAGGTAAAAAGGCAGATTTACTGTGAATGCTTAGCTTGGAGATGGTCATTGAGATTTGTTTTGTGTTTGAAGGTTTGCTGACAAACGGTGCATTGAAATGGTCTAGAGTTGCTGTGGACCAGTTGGTGTTTTTTGAGATCCATTTTAGTTTTAAAAAATTTGAAGCAAGTTGTGCATTTGTGCGGTCGGACGTCAGTGTGCACCACTTGATGTCGTTTAAGATGACTAAGTTGTGTGAATGCTTGAAAGCATGTTGTGCATTTGTGCTGTCGGACGTCAGTGTGCACCAATTGGTGTATTTTGAGATGACTAAGTTGTGTGTATGATTTAGAGCACACTGTGCATTTGTGCGGTCGGACGCCAGTGTGCACCAATTGGTGTGTTTGAAGATGACCAATTTGTGCAAAAGATTTGGAGCACACTGTGCATTTGTGCGGTCGAATGCCAGTGTGAATCAGTTGGTGTCGTTTGAGATGATTAAGTCGTGTGAATGATTTGGAGCACACTGTGCATTTGTGCGGTCGGACCCCAGTGTGCACCAATTGGTGTATTTTGAGATGACTAAGTTGTGTGTATGATTTGGAGCACACTGTGCATTTGTGCGGTCGAACGCCAGTGTGCACCAATTGGTGTATTTTGAGATGACTAAGTTGTGTGTATGATTTGGAGCACACTGTGCATTTGTGCGGTCGAACGCCAGTGTGCACCAATTGGTGTGTTTGAAGATGATTAAGTTGTGTGTATGATTTGGAGCACACTGTGCATTTGTGCGGTCGAACGCCAGTGTGCACCAATTGGTGTGTTTGAAGATGATTAAGTTGTGTGTATGATTTGGAGCACACTGTGCATTTGTGCGGTCGAACGCCAGTGTGCACCAATTGGTGTGTTTGAAGATGATTAAGTTGTGTGTATGATTTGGAGCACACTGTGCATTTGTGCGGTCGGACACCAGTGTGCAACAGTTGGTGTCGTTTGAAATCAGATAAACGATCAAAGCTTTTGTGGCATTGCTGACACTTGTGCGTTTTGTCTTTTCTTTGACGACGGTGTGACTGTTGTTCACCGGAGGCATTGCTCAAGTTTTCATTGACCACTGCTTCAGTTGGCTGAGGTTCTGCAGAATAAAAAAAATGGGTAACAAAAACAAACACACACCTACTGCCCACTCACCACTGACTGCTTCATAATCCTCATCATCAATTTCAGTGGCATCAGAGTCTGTTTCTGATTCTTCATTCTCACTCAATGCCTCATTCACTTCATTCACATTTTCAGCAGAAACAGCAAAATTTTTTATCATAAACCAACGATACTCATCATCGTACATANTGATTTTAAAAAGACAGATGATTAAATGTAAAAAAGTATCAATTGTGGACTCACCATTAGTTTCTGATTGATCAACACTTTCCAAAAAATTGTAATTAGTGTCCAAATCTTCTTCTTCTTTCACTTTTATTCCTTCATTCTCGTTTTCTTCTTCTTTAATATCATACTGTTCACAATCACAATCGCTGCAGCTT
>NW_016211839.1:0-1840 GCF_001687245.7 Rhagoletis zephyria
ACATACATATGCATATGAATTCTCCTTGCCGATAAGTGTGGAACTTTTGCTTACCAACTGTTGATATTTGAGTGAATTGTGTATCCAATTTTGATGTTTAAAAATATTCCACTCTAAAAATTATTCATGACGCTGCATTGGATATGCAAAACNATTGTGCATCCAATTTTGATGTTTAAAAATATTCCACTCTAAAAATTATTCATGACGCTGCATTGGATATGCAAAAATAAGTAAATAAACGTTTTACCTTCATACTTTTTCAACAAATTGACATATCGTCACCTAAGGGTGAAAAGGTGCCAAGTCTATTTTTGAAATTGTTCGGGAGAGACAAAAAACCGATTTATCGTATTACCTGTTTAAATAGACCTCTTACCACACACACACACTGCACTTAATTTTTGATCGGGTGCTTCGCTGGGGTCGCACTGTTCGGTGGAGCCCTAGCGCTCCGCTGGTGCTCGCACACAAGTGCTGCTGTTTCGCAGTTTCAGCGAAAGTCGAACGGCGCAGCAGTTTCAGGCTCGTTGGCAGGTTTTTCCGCTTGACTCCCGGGTCTGTACTTGCCCGAAGGCCGGGAGACCGAACTCTTGGAAATGTGCCTCGCTACAACCAATTACGATTATATCGTTGACGTATAGAAATTCCACATGGGGCGGAATACCGAAAAAAGCAATTGTCATCATTCGTGAGAATGAGTTTGGTGCTACGTTTAAACTAAACGGTAATACTTTCCACCTAAATGCTCCTCGGTCGGTGCCAAAGGATGTTACGTCACGAGAGTCAACATGCAAAGGGATTTGATGAAATCCTGAAAAGAGGTCTAAAGTTGAAAAATACTTCGCTCGGCCAAGGTTGTCTAAAATGTCATCTATTCGCTCAAGAGGGAACTTATCGGCAATTAGTTTCTTATTAACAGCACGGAAATCGACGCACATGCGGTATGCTTTTTGACCATTAGTGTCTTTTTTCGGAACAACAATTAAAGGGCTATTATAATTCGAGTAACTCTCTTCGATTAATTCATTTTTTAATCACTTATTAACTTGACGGTTTATTTCCTCACGCTGGGAATATGGTAAACGGTAATTTTTAATGTAAACTGGGTTGTTGTCTGTCAATCTTAGTTTTTGTTCATAAAAGTTTTTTAATGTCATTTTGTCGTCCGGAAGTGCAAATATATCTGCGCAATCTACGCACAAGTGGAGCAATTCGCTTCCAGCGTAACTAGGAATTTGTTTTTTCAAAGTCTTAATCCGTTCTTTTGTCCGGTTGTCATCGTTTTTGGTCTTATTAATGGAATAAATATAGAAATTAGAGAGTTTTCCAGTCCGGATGTTATAGTTCTTTACGTATTTTACGTCGCTTGTGGTATTTATGACTTTGACTATTGGGTTGCTTGTACCAACGATGCATCTTGCCGTGAATACACCGTTATCAATTTCTTGTGATTCCACAAAAAGTGGTTCCGGTGAACTTCCTAAATTAAAAAGTCGATAAACCTCGCATCTGGCTTTCAGTTCCGTGAAGAATCGAAATCGCGACTTTTTTGTTACCTACGCAGAAGGAAATGCAATTGCTTGCATAGCTGATAACACATTTATTGACTTTCAAGAAGTCTTTACCCAATGTAGGTACTGTCTGCAGGGATGTTAAACTCGTCATTAACCACATGTAACGTATGTTTTATAAAAAAATCGGTACTCATGAAATTTGATGTGTATACATATGTGAACGGCAAAGCATTAAAGTACGTTTACATATAAATATAATCTCAATCAAAGCTGGGTTGCTGTCAAATTGGTTGTGCTTGTTATTCACACAACTCGAGGAAAAG
>NW_016211840.1:0-1840 GCF_001687245.7 Rhagoletis zephyria
AAACTAGCACGAAATGTTTCTAAACTAGTTCTAAAAAGGTCCCGAAGTAGTCGTGAACTATCCCGAAAGGCTGCTGAAATAATTCTCAATCCGGTCCTAAATGATCCTGAAAAAGCTCCCAAAAATGGCCCTGAAATAACCCGGGATAGGTTCCAAAATGACCACAAACTAGTACCGAAATTCTCCTGAGCAGGCCCCGAAACGGTCTAAAAAGCCAGTCCTGAATTGATGCCNATTCTCAATCCGGTCCTAAATGGTCCTGAAAAAGCTCCCAAAAATGGTCCTGAAATATCCCGGGATAGGTTCCAAAATGACCACAAACTAGTACCGAAATTCTCCTGAGCAGGCCCCGAAACGGTCTAAAAAGCCAGTCCTCAATTGATGCCTTACTAGTTCTAACTAAAATGATCCCGAACTAGCCCCAAAATGCCCCTAAAATAGTCCTCAACAAGAGCCGAATTGGCCTGGAATTTGTCTCAAAAATACACCCCATTAATCCAGAAAAATGTCTGAAATAGTCAGAGCTAGTCCCAAGGTATTCTCAAATAATCCTGAACAGGGCCCAAAGCGGTCCTTAAATGGGCTTAAACTAGTCGGAATGTCGGCCCGAAATAGACCTGAAATAGTTCAGAAATTTTCATTCGTACACACATGAAGCAATTGCAGAATTTGTGCTGGGTTACACAGGATGCAGTTAAAATTTTCTGCTCGATTAACGCAAATTTCACTCATACCGAGAGCTAAAAGGTTTAACATCAAAACCTTTTTCTGATTTGGATGTTAGTCGGACTACAGATCTAGCGACGAATAAGTCTTGCCAGTCCTACTCAGTGGACAAATCTCATCATGCTCGTCCTCTTATATTACGCAAAAGCACAGGCGAAGACGGACAAGAGCGGCGTTCCCACGACAGTCGGGTTTACGTTACCGAAACGACCCAGATTAATATCTGGTCAAGGACTATCACTTCAGCAACACTCCCCAAGAAGTTTTGGGGAATTTGTATGCTGCTACAATAACAACAACAACAACAACAGCAACGAACAAGAACGCATACTATTTACATATTTTTCTACACGTTGCACTATTTGTGCAACAAATCCGCCAAAATCTACTGAAAAACAACTCTAAAAAATACCAGTAAGCTAGACACAATAATATTCGTTTGAAACTTTTCGTTGCTAAGATTTACGCTGCCGTAAATGTTGCACCAACAAAAAGTTGAATTCTAACGAAAACTTTATGCACCAAGAAAGCATACAGCAAAATTCTCTGAAAACACTTGCAACAAACAAACAAAACGCGCAGCCACAATGAAGAATTTCCAAAGCAAAGCAGCGACAAGGATAAGCCGGGCACTATAGGGATTTTGAAGGTGTTGAAATTGTAAGGCGACAGCGACAAAGTTGTTGAGGCTTAAAAAAAAAGTGTTAAAATGAAATCAGAAGAAAAATGTAAGACGAATATAAGGAGGGAAAATGCAATGGAGAAGCAAACGAATGAAAGGCGACTCAAGATTTGTGTGTGCAGCAAAACAAAAAAAAAGAGTGTATAAGTAAGGGATTAGAAGTTGAGAAACCAAACAAATATGTAGCTTGAAATAGGCACCAGTGTTGATGGTAGGGGAGCAAGACTGACTGTTGTGAATAAACGGGTAAGATTTATGCGAATTTTTATATTTTAGCTACAAAGTAACGACCGCCGCATTGTAAACAACTTTTTATTACTTTTTCCGATGAATAGATAAGTGATAAGCCTTGAATAAATACAAACGCA
Organism: Rhagoletis zephyria; assembly: GCF_001687245.7. Taxonomy (NCBI): domain Eukaryota; kingdom Metazoa; phylum Arthropoda; class Insecta; order Diptera; family Tephritidae; genus Rhagoletis; species Rhagoletis zephyria. The sequence continues at coordinate 1,777 of NW_016211840.1, forward strand.
ATAAAAAAAAATGTATGTGATGGCAACTATGCACATACTTATGTATTGCTGGAGGGCGCCAATA
>NW_016211841.1:0-1840 GCF_001687245.7 Rhagoletis zephyria
ATTACTTTTGCTGTCAGAGCAGTGATTTTATTTATCACTTTTTGTTTTTGTTTTGTTTTTGAAACTGTATGAATTACAACCTCCGGCAGACTCTTGGCTACTAAACTGATTTTGTGGCACATTTTGTTAAGGTTTACCTTATTGTTTTTTATTTCCTATTAATTTTATGTTTATCTTTTTTATTTTTTTTTTAGAAAATCTTCTGATAAGTGCGGAAATTGCTTTTGATTAAATTTACACACGTGATAAATTTTTTAACTGCGTTTATTTGCATTTAATTACGCGAAAAATAATAATATGTGAACTTTTTTATGCATACAAGGGGTTCTGTAAATCATATAAAAACTTATTTACTTGATTTTAAAGCTTTAAATAATTGGCCTTATTAAAATAATTTATTAAATAAAATAGGTTTAAACAGCTTTATACATTAATTGATGTTTTCATACATTTTTCAATATATAAACCTTTCGTAAAGCTACTTAACTTTTTATGAATAAGGCTAAATATTTATAAATTAATTGAAAAAAATAAGCTAAAATTAGACAAATTAGTTTTAAAGAAAAAATTACTAGCTTTTTTAGCATATATATTTTTTTAAATAAAATCATAAGTAAGAACCTACATTTTATTTTGAGATGTAATTATTTTGTATTTTTGTAAATAGGAAAATTTAAAATTTTAAAGCAAGAAATATGCAAATAAAANATTTTAAAGTTAATTTTACGGTAAGAATCAGCTAATAAAAATACGAAGAAATGCTCGTGATACCCACCATTTAATATAAGTATTTTATTTTACATATAAGTACAAACTTCAACCAGTTTATGATTACATCTTAATAACCCACAACACATCGCATAGCTGTCATAATTTTAAATCAGTTTTAATTCTGCATTTTCGTGCGTTGAACTCACGGTGAAATTATACCAGGGGGGAGATTTTGTAACCAGTTAGCGACAATTTTCGTATTACTATCGCGTCAAAATATGCATAACATACGAGGGATGTTTCCAAAGTTCTGGGAATTGTGCTATAATTAAATGACGCAGAACTTATGGCCAATGTTATTGGTGCCAGACAAGTCTTGACATGTTTATGCAAATATCTAGTGCAATATAGTTCAGTCTGATTTAGGTGTTCGACTGCTGTAGACGCGTTTTCATAGCACGCAGCAAAATCTCAAAGAGCAATAATTTTCGTTATGTGGAAAGAAGGTGTAAAAACATCAGAAATTATTCAGCGGAACACTGCAACAGGCACTTGCCAAACAGTGGCTGGGTATCCGTTATTGCAACTGAAAAATTGAAAAAATAATAAAGGTTATAGGCCTTTTGGCGCAGAAGTTAGGAAACATCCCTCGTACATTTAGGACAAACTCGCTAAACCGAGTTCTACATTATAGAAGGATATTCCTATCTATTTGGATTTATTTAGAAGTTTTAGAAATTTTTTTGGCAGAAGGAGAGTGGCGATTGACGAAGTTGTTTGATTGGGCCCAACACTAAAACGGTTCTTGTTCGAAGGAAAGAATAAACAGAAGATATTTACAGGGAACACTCAGACCTTATTAATCTAAAGACAATTCCCGCTAAGGCACACTTTTTTACAAGAGCGTGCAATTGCTGGCGTATGCCGACGACATCGACATCATCGGTAAATACAGGGGCTACGTCTGTGCTGTCTTCTCGCAATTAGATGCAGAAGTAAAGCACATGGGTATGGTGGCGAACGAGGACTAAACGCAGTATCTCCTGGTATCACATAAACAGCCAGAGCAAATGCGTCTCGGAACCCACGTAACTGTTGACAGTTAATAGCTAGAAAATTTAGACGACTT
>NW_016211843.1:0-1839 GCF_001687245.7 Rhagoletis zephyria
TAGACTCGCTTGAACTACTTTTTAAGAGTAAATTTTTGACGTCTTAACCTATTGAACTACTTTTTATGAGAAAGTTTTTGACGTCTTAACCTATTATTGATGCAGCATTAACCCATTGGTGACCAAATTTTTGTATGTTAATTTGTTTTTATGCAAATTATTAATAATTTAGGCCATTTACGGCTTTGCTTAATGCATTGCAGACCATATATTAATCCATTAGTGGCCATTTTTTTATAGTCTTTTCCCAGCCAATTTTATTAAAAATAGGTAAGTTTAGGTTACAATATAATCAGGAAGAACAAGTCCTTTCGACTCGAGGATAGCTTTATCAATGAATTCGCAATATTTAGAACTAAGATAAAAGCGATAAAATGTAATAACAGTAACAATGAGTATATTTGTTGTAATCACTCGGAAAGAGCATGAAATAGGGCTAGTCATTTACATAGAGATCAGTTAGATAGCAAAAGATAGGAAATAGATACAAAAATTTATGTTTCAATGTAAAATCTAATGGGAAATGTGTATGGTCAAAACAAAGTTGAAAGTTAAAATNTAATAAAAATTTAAAAAAAAAAACATAGTAAAAATTAAATAAAAATAAAATCAATTGTCAAAACTTTTCAATATGTGTGTGTCGTATAGTTATGATAAGCACTATGAAAAGGATTTTGAGTATGCAGTTTTGTAACCCATTTAGTTGTAGTACTTTAAAGTGCAATTAAATAAAATTCATTCAACAAAAACCACAAGAACACATTTTTTAATTTCCTACAGAACGCGGGACAATGTAAGAAATACCAAAAATATTTCATCAAAATTTTAAAATTTTCAACTCCATTTCTTACAAAAAAAAGTTTGTATGCAATTTTGTAGCTCATTAATTTAATTTAAAAAAACCTAAAAAGCCGTCTTCAAAAAAAAAATTATTAAAAATCAATGCGATTTTTTAGCCGCCCAAAACTTTAGCTTGGCCAAAATTTTATAGCCGGTAAACTGCATACCCAAAAAATTAAAAAAAAAACCAAAACAATTGTTAAAAAGCTCGAAATTTAGATAAAAATTTATGGAATTTGTGTGAAAGTGTAAATGTGTGATTTATATGGTTTTGGTTTGGTTTGTATAAAGTGTGATTTACATGGTTTTGGTTAAAGCATGAAACATATTTTTATAAAAGAATATCAAACAAATTTTAGCCCGAAAAACATTGTAAATATTAAAAACAAAACACCATTCATCCATTTTTGACCGCCACTGTATGTACACGCTACATGCATGAGTACATATAGAGGTGTATATCAACAAATGGCAATGGAAGCCACCGCCAAGCTAGGGTACCACAAGGTGTTCCTGTTTGCCAAAAGGACGACGATGTTCTTCAACATTGCTCCTAGTACTCAGAGATTAGTTGTCTAATGCGGTCGTAGTTTCTCTGATAATGCTATGAACCTTAATTATTTACATTATTTGGTTATAGCTACCAATTCTTGTATTGAGATAAATTTATTTAACTGATTCTTTTCTTAGTGTAGTACCTATGCCTATGAGATTAATGACAAAGTATTCCTTAACCGAAGCATCATCATACGAGCGTTCGATATGTCTATTTAATGCGTTTGACTATGTCTTTGTTGTTGAAAAGCTCGTTCAATTCGTTCGTTCTTTTTCAGTACCCGTCCACCACACAAGAAGAACCATAGACCTTAAGTAAAATAGTTCTCTCAAAAGCACGCAAAGCCTTATTCGAAAACCTCTATTTTCTGCGCTATAAAAAATCCGGGCATTGTGAGGGATTTATGTTAATTATCTTAAATTTAAAATAATAGTATAATCATG
>NW_016211844.1:0-1839 GCF_001687245.7 Rhagoletis zephyria
CACAGATGTATGTGAAGTGCAGGCAAACCGCAAATATCTTAAGAAAGCATTAAAATAAGCTCACGGGTAAGTGTAATTTGCATACATATTTACTTACATACTAATGGTATGTATGCAAATTTATGAGTTCTTTCCCTAAATTGTTTTCATTTCTTACAAATGATAGATATGTAGTTGCCATCTTTGAAAGTTTTCTGTCAGGGACCGTAAAGCTTATAACTTTTATTAACAAAAAAAAATCTTTTTAATGATGATGATGAGTTTTATTTTATGTTCGGAAAATAATCGTTATTTTTTAGTTTTATTTTTTGCTTCGAAAATACAACTTAATTTTTAATCGACTTCACAAAAAGGAGAAGGTTATCAGTTCGTCGGAATATTTCTTTTTTAAGTATGTTTCCTCATAACTTTCCGTGGTCCGTTAACCTATCTCGATAATTCTTTTTTTATCAAGAAGGTGGTACCTCAGGGGTGGTCCCATAGTAATTTTGTTTAGATCCGATAATTTGATCTCGAAGAAATTAACGATAATATTGAATTGAAGTCGGTTTTTTTTGCCTTTGTTTAATTTTGCTTAGAAAGCTAAAGTGGTTTCTTTTGTTTTTCCTAAGAAGCGGTAGCAAACTTAAAATCGAAAAATAAATATCATTAAAAGCTAAAAGTAAATATGTGATATTCTTAAGGTTAAGGACTTATATTACGACGGAGATGACGAAGACGGACACAAACACAAACACGAAGATGAATTCAAAGGCGAGCACGAAAGCAAAAATGCTTACCAAGGCGATCAAGAATAAGAAAATAAATACGATGGCGAGCACGAATAAGAAGACGACGACGAAAACGAATATGAACAGGAAGATGAATACAAAGGGGAAGGCAAATACGAAGATGACCACAAAGGCAATGAAAACGGAGACGACATTAAGTTTATCGCGAATACGAAAGAGAAGACATCCTACCTTCTCCATCTTCATCTTCATCTTCATCTTCATCTTCGGCTTCAACTTCACCTTCATCGTCATTTTTACCTTCATCTTCATTTTCATCTTCAACTTCACCTTTTCTGTCATTTTCATATTCACGCTTATCTTCAACTTAATCTCCATCTTTATCATAATCTTAATCTTCAACTGTATCTCCATCTTCATCATAATCCTCATCTTCATCGTAATCTTCATTTTCAATTGTGGCTTCNCAAAAAATAATGTGGAATAAAACCACATATAGTAAACTGGATGTACATAGCGGTGGTAAGACCCATCTATTGTTAAGGGGTCGCGCGCTAAATAATACGTTATCCAGATTCAGAGAGGACGGCTTAGATGACCCACGACTACCAGATTATACCACTCCTCTTCCCATGTTTAGACAGTAACTTCTCCATAAGAATCCCAAAGGGAGAATGAATGGGAATGTGTTATAGACTTCGATTTCGGTGAAATCGGGTCACAGGCCAAACCAGTAGATCGTGGTATCCATCACTCCGGCTGTACCTCACTCCAAAGCTTTAGGAGAGAATTTGAGAGAAGCTGAGAATTATCGACAGGTTGAAAGACATCAGGCAGGAGGGCATGGCTGAAGAGCAATTCAAATCGAATGCCTGGGCATAATCTTTCGTGAACAACCACCGGGAATGCGCAAGAGCTGACCTTCAAAGGCACAAACGATCAGAGCTAGAGACCAGAAACTTCAAACTTACAGGGAAAATTTACAGGGTAAGTAAAATTAAATTAAAGTTTTATTAATAATTATTTAATATTTTGTTTATTTTAAAGCAATAAACTCTAAAAATTAAATCAAAAAAGAAAATATTCACAAAACAAATAAAATAGAATA
>NW_016211845.1:0-1839 GCF_001687245.7 Rhagoletis zephyria
TGGGTAAGTTCAATCGGAAACATGGTACGTTTTAAGACATACATTGTATACATATGTATGTATGTACATCCACTTATGAACATGCATTATGCAATTATGCGCTGTTAACCAGTTTTATATCGCTAAAATGAACACTTGTCAATACGCTCGCGTGTGCAAATATTTTACATAGCGCTTATATGCGTTTATGCTTATACACATTTTGTTTACTTCCACATCATTTTTATTGTTTGTAAGGGTAAATATTGCCCACTGGGAGTTAATATTTACTTTGTTCATTTAACTAGTGGCGCACTGACCCGCACAACCATTGTTAGCAGGTTTTGGAGTGTTTTCTTGTATTTATTCTGCATTTAAACTATTACACAGTGGCGTATACTTAACTAATTGGACGTACACTAATAAAACTGCTAAATAGAAATATTGCTATAATATGTATGTCCAATAGAATGCATCACTCCCCATAAAAAAAAATCGGTACTGTTTTTCCACTGGAATTATAAAATCTATTATATTTTAAGACTCACCAAAATATCTCGCAAAAATATTAAGATTTACGTGAGCTGGACCGATTTGAAAATACATACATCCAAAAATGGGGTTTGTAATTAATAACAACAGTTAATATTTTTTTGAAAAAGTTACCTCAGATGGCTAAACAGTTTGAGGTTAAAAAATTGCATAAAAAATAAAAAAAAATAAAAATTTACCGAATCATAATAATGACATTTTTGAAGTTGTTTTTGAATTTTTTTCAAAGACTGGTTTAATTTAGACCTATCCAAGGTGTATTAAACAAGGTGGTGTTGGGGCGACAGCTGAGTTTTTCGCCGTGGAGGCCATTACGTCAAAATGATGTGTTTGTTGTAACTCATACCAATGACAGTATGGACATCAGCGTATAATTTGTTAGTGTAATTTTTTACATATATACGGCCAACACCACCTTGTTAAATACGCCTTGGACCTATCATTGGAAATTTATTTTCTCACTCTTTAAATTTCTTTGCGAATAAGCTCATTCATGGTATGAAAGAGGAAGGTAAGGTAGTGTCGAATTAAGATGACGTGAGTGAGTAAAAGGGGTAATAAAATACCTTTCCACTGATACCTCATAAGTCTATATCGGCAAAGTTTCGGAGCAGTTATTCGAGNGTAGTGTCGAATTAAGATGACGTGAGTGAGTAAAAGGGGTAATAAAATACCTTTCCACTGATACCTCATAAGTCTATATCGGCAAAGTTTCGGAGCAGTTATTCGAGTTTTTCTTACACAAATTTTTGAATAAAGTTAAAAAAACAGCATCAAAAATCTCATTATTATGATTCCGGTGACAAAAGTTTTCATTATTTTTAAGTTTAAACTGCTTTGTCATCTGAGGGGATTTGTTCCAAAAAATGCTATAAGAAACTATTTTTATTCATAAAAAACTCCAGCTCACGGAAATCTTAATATTTTTCCGTAATATTTTGGTAGAAGTCTTAAAATATACTAGATTTTGTAATTCCGCGGGAAAAACCGCAACTTTTTTTGGTGATGCAGTCTAATGTCCATACATACATACATATGTATGTGCATACAATGTATGCCATACATATATCTACTTGCATTATTCGAATATTGTTTTACATATATACCCATGTACATATCTAGAAGTAGCAAAGTTAATGAAATATTAAACTTGCATTCATTAAAAAACAAAAAGCCTGGACTTTGCCCCAAAGCCGAGTCAGTTAGTTAAATATTAACTTTATGGCTCAACTTATTTGCTGACTAAGCTCATAATGCTTTAAGCTTTTATGAAGCAACATTTTGTAGGTATCTAATGCACATCTGAAA
>NW_016211846.1:0-1839 GCF_001687245.7 Rhagoletis zephyria
TTATACAAGCTTGGTTAATTAGCTCAAAGTGGCTCAAAACGAAAGAAACTTGAAAAAAATCAAAAAATATTTTACTCAGTTTGAAAGAGACTTGTGTATTTTAACTGTTTCAGCGGAAAATTTTTATACATAATTGTCGTAAATAAGCGTAGCAATGTACTGGTTCAAAAATTGTGCTTTGCCAAAAAAATTTTAAAATTTATATAAAACTAGAAGACTTTAGGCTTTTTTGAGCAGCTAAAAGCTGTTCAGAGTGTTTAAGATTTCATATTCACTAGAAAAATAATTAAGTGTCTATGTAGCCACGTGAATACGTGTCTCTGCATTTTTTGCAATTTATTTTTCTCAGTGAACACCCCAACACTAGCAAATGTCGCAAGGTCGCTAACAATTCCCAGTGACACTAAATTTTTGCGTCATTATGCCGTTATTCCCTACACTAAAAATAAGTATGGATGTATCTACATATTTGTGTACGTAACATAGTCAATGTGCTTTTAATTGTTACTTGCACTGCAGCATAACCACTTGTCGTATTGCTGGTGGTTGTTAAATTTTTAAAGGCCGCTGTACTTTGACACAAATCTTTGCTGTAATAAAAAAGGAGCTGAACAACGCAGGGACTTATAGTTTGAACCTTAATTTAATAAAGCCGTATTGCCAAACTATATTATTTATGTACATTGATACATATTATGCCTAAACTTATGCTGGATTTCCACTTGGCATTAAATGACAAAATTAGGCAATAAAAATATATGTGGCACTATGTTAAAAAAATAGTCATTATATTCATTTCCACGTAACATTTTTTAAATGGCACCAATTTTGTGTCACTTCAATGTCTAAACTGAGGGAAATAATGCATAATACNCACATCTGAGTATGTATATGTAAGTGTACATCAGGGTGGTCCAAAAACAGTAAAGTAGGAATTGTAATTCTCCCACCCCCTAGAATTGTTCGATATCGAAAAAAGTATCAACTTATTGAAAGACTACTTTCAAACAAATGCAATGAAATAATTTGTGCCTTGGAAGTATGAAAAAGCATCTGTGAAGTGCGAAACGCATGCGTATTCAAAAGAAACAAACTGATTTTTAAGTGGTTTAAACCTTAAACCCAGGGTAAAAGTGATGAAAGAGGGTCGGCAGAGGTAGAACTGCCCTCGAAGCATCAAAGCCTTTCAACTACGTCTGGAGGTCTGCGGGGCCCGGTCAACTTATTGTGAGCGCGTAATGGGCAGGGCGGGTTAGACTCGCCAGAAGACTCTGCGGGGGGATGGAATCATTGTAGTGAAATGCCTCTCCCAAGTTAACCGAGATTGGCTCAAGACTGTGGAGCAAAGAATAACGCGCACAGGGGGAGTAGGCTTCACTGTTTACAGTGCCAATTACGACTGAGAGAGCCAATTACGAATAGGAGGGCAAACGCAGTATAATTTGCTCTGCGAAAGAGTGCCTCTTTCAAAGAATACTGCGGTAGGATTGAAATCTTCAGCCAAACGGTTAGGCTGGTAAAAGTTCTGAAGAAGGACCAAACCAGAAATCTGTTTTCACTCAAGAGGCCTGATGCCTCTTTAAGGGAGACTAGATTTGAGACACTCTCTGTTCCTTTAGAGACTCACTTTCCTAGAAATCAGGTGATGCCCTCGGCTGCCAGGTCCGGTCTTATTTATGCTCTTGCACAAATATCCGAGCTAGAATTATAAATTTATATTTTTATAAAGTAAGGGCTCAAAGTAGCTCTGTATTGCGCATCAATGACTCAATATTGCGAAAAACTATTGTCTAACCAAATCCTAGTACAACTCCCAACGATTCAAAGTAGCTCAAAATG
>NW_016211847.1:0-1839 GCF_001687245.7 Rhagoletis zephyria
CATGTGTGTTAATTGAATTTTTGATAAATGAGGCTAAATTACTATATGTTTATGTATGTACATACATATAAGTAAAATATAAATAAATTTAAGTCNTACTATATGTTTATGTATGTACATACATATAAGTAAAATATAAATAAATTTAAGTCACACATACATAAAAAACCCTAAGTCATAAGTATTTCAATTGCATCATCCGCGTCTTTCCTTTCCATGTTTACGCTTTGAGTACAAAATCACTTATGAGCCGCTCGCCGTCTGTACCAAACGACAGCGAGCATGTTGGCGCACATGTGCGCGGATATGTTCGTCGTGTGTAGCCACTGTCACTTTAGCTCACTTACAACAAACACAGAATTCGTGGAAGCACAACACGCAAAATAATCACCGAAAAAATCGATCGACATTCAGTTTACTTACAACAACACCACGGCTCACTTTGGCTCAGTTACAACAAACACAGCAAAACAAACGAAACAAACGTCGACTCTGCAGAAACAAATGCAACAAAAATCTGCCGACATTCATTCCCTGCTGCCTCGCATTGGCTTGCATTTGCTCAGCTGTATGCTTGTAGCATTGATTTGTTACTTTGTGGTTGAAATATTTTTTTGCTATTCGCAGAACAATGTTGTTGTAATTGGTATTGACGTTGTTATCGTTTGGCTCAGTAATTTAAATTTGTTGAGCAAAACCTCTGCTTTATTTCTGAAGTTACCTAATAGTAATAAATACATGTATTTACCTTTTGCATTTAATTTAAAGAGCTTTTTTGTAAACTGACTGCTAATATACACATTCGATTGTAAGAATTGAAACGCGTTAAAAAAACTTATTCCAGGTGTTCTATTTTCTTTTTTCTCTGTTCGCTTACACTGATATCAGAACCACAATACCGGCAAACTGATCACTGTGAAATGCGCGCTGTCAAAATTAGAACACCCGCAAACATTTTAAATTGAACACAGCCAAAGCGAAATACGGAGTTCACTCGGCGTCATTTTGTATCGATAGATTTATTTCTAGGTTGCGGCAGTACATGCCTAAGGTGGCCGTATAGTTTTTTTTAATCTAAAAGTTTTGGAAGAAAACAACACATAACACGATTTTTTTGTCATTAGTTTAAAAATACGGCTATCGATTCGTTAAATCCTGCTTAAAATAAAATGATTTATAGTAATTATTCCTTTTTTATAGCTATATTAACTTTTTTTTAATGACTGTTATGTGCATATATCGGTCTGTTACAATTTTATTATTCTCAAATACTTTCGTTTGCTACTCATATAGCAACATTTAGTTTATCTTATCAATTTAACTGAATTAAAATGTTCAAATAAGTGGGAACTCGCTTAAAAAATAATTTATAAAGTAAACTTCCCAAACCTCATTAGTTTAGAAAATATCTGTATTGTAATATTTCATTTATTTAACCAATTTAAATGAATAAAATTTTTCAAACAGGTGGCAGATCCCCTAAAAATATTTTCGGCATTAAAATTGCCTAATCTCTTTAGTTTGATGCCAATATTGCAATATATAATTTATGTTATCAATTAAATTAAAAAAAGTTTTCAAACAGGTGGCAACCTTCCACAAAAATATTTTCAGTTGCAAGCCTTTGCAAAGCTCTTTCTTTTGCCAGTCACACTGCAATATTTACTTCATCGTATCAATTTACTTAAACTGAAATTTTCAAACAGGTGGCAACTCTCTAATCTTTTTCTTCTATATTGTAAGCTGGACCTCTAGCGATACATCGGTGAAAACTATATTCAATTTCATGCATTGGTTTTCGAGTTATGCGCGTGCAAACATTCAGGCTGATTTGGCTTC
>NW_016211848.1:0-1839 GCF_001687245.7 Rhagoletis zephyria
CAGCTCAATATATTTCATGGATACATAATGTCGAAGGCGTCCTTTCCGAAATTAGCCTTAGTATTTATTGCTTTATCGAAGATTTTGTATTTCTCTAAATTACCGTTATATGGGATGTGGGCGTGGTTATTATCCGATTTAAAAAATTTTCAGCCATTTGGTATGCTGTACCAAGGTCAACAATTGTGCCAGGTTTGGGAGAAATTGTTGGAGCGGTTACCAAGATATACACATATAATCATAAGTGGGCGTGGCTACGCCCATTTTCCAAATGTTTATAATATTCCTATTTTTCATCTAATAATGATTGTAAATATCAATTTTGAGTGAATAAGCTTCAGTAGTTACAAAAATATCGCAGTTTTTGTATTTCTGAAAACTACCGTTCTATGAGAGGTAGGCGTGATTATTGTCCGATTTTACCCATTTTCAATACCGTCCGTCCTACACCCGAAAGAAGTACACTTACTTACTAAGTTTTGTTAAGATATCTAAATTTTTACTCGACTTATCGTGTGCACAGGCGGAAAGACTCCCGGACGGACGGACGGGCAGACAGTCACCGCTTAATCGATTTATCTTTTCATTCTGATCATTTATGTTTACATTTGTCTATATCTATCTCGATTCGTTTTGCCTTCACCGTTATGTGAACCAAGTTATAATACCCTTGTGCACAAGTGCGCTCGGGTATAAATATAAAGAAATATAGATAGAGACACAGAGAATCAACCTGGGAACTATCGATATTTTTATCGATTTGGTTATAGAAATTTTTATCGGTATTGTTATCGATTTGGCTATCGATATTTACGGAACAAATCGATATAATAAACGATATTAGAAATTTTTATCGAATTTGTCATCGATTTTGTTATCGATATTTTTATCGGTTTTGTTATCGATATTTTGTTTGCATTTTGTTGATACGCGGTTTTGTACTTTAAACGACGATATATGTACATACATTCGCCCATATCTATATATATATACATACATACATGCAAACTTCCATACGTACACATGTGTGTAAGTAGATGTATAACAGCGTAGCAAACAGCCTAACAATGCGCAAACAGAGTATAAACAATAGCAAAGGGTGCAATAACTGTGTACATCCAAAGCTAAAATTCTCACAATAAACTACTACTATTAACTGAAAAAAAAAACAATCTTGAAAATAAAAAACTACACTCAATTTAATAATAATTAATATATTCTTCCAAAGAATCTTTCATCAAATTCTAAACTTTTAAAGTACCACAACAAGTGGCACTCTCACTATTCCGCATTTTTTGCAATTTCCGCCGGTAGCAGGCTCGTATGCCCTGATATTTTTGTACAGTTTCTATCGTGTCAGTTTTGTCTATTTCCCTCTACTTCTCCAGGAGTTTTTTCGATGATTTCTGTTTTTTATTCCTATCTCTATATTTTTCAATTTTACTTTGCCAAATCGCAACTTCTCCCTTCAAAAATTAAAAAAATATCATCTTAAAATCGCTTACTTGAAATTTCCCGCGATGTGCTCACTTCAATGGTTCAAAATACCCTGATATGGCGAAATGGGTTAAAAGTAAACTGATATGACGACATGGGTTAATGTTCGCGAACACGCCACTAACGGTCGAACAAATCAGAAAAGTTTGAAAATTTTCAAATCCGTCGGATTTGTTCGCTGTTAGTGCCTAGTATAAGACACAACAATCCACAAAAACATGTTTTTTACCAAGGATCATATTTCTTTCAGGTATACAACATAACTGCTACAAGTAGCAAACTATTTTAGGGTGTTAAAAAATGCTTAAGGTGTTCTTACACGATATGTATTTGCATCTGTAA
>NW_016211850.1:0-1839 GCF_001687245.7 Rhagoletis zephyria
TTTGTACCAAATGGCCAAAAAAAGTGTACTAAATAAGCCGAGAAAGTACTAACATTTAAAATACCATACATACATAGTTACAGTGAAACCCGCTTAAGTACCCCCCGCTGAAGTACCTAANTAATTTTGTACCAAATGGCCAAAAAAAGTGTACTAAATAAGCCGAGAAAGTACTAACATTTAAAATACCATACATACATAGTTACAGTGAAACCCGCTTAAGTACCCCCCGCTGAAGTACCTAACCGCCTAAGTAACCAACATTTTTGGGCAATGTGAATTTTTGAATGTAATCTGAAGAAAATCTCTCTCTTAAATACCTCCCCACTTATTTACCCAACTTACGCTTAAGTACCTCAATTTTTTGTACCCCATTTACCATTTTACCTATAATATTCCTCTTTTAAGTGCTCTTTTAAAATTCCTTAAAATATTTACATATTTTGAATCTCAGGGGGAGGAATACAAACCTTCGGCAAAAAAATTATAAAAAATTCACGGTAATTTTTAGCCACTTGAAACTTGCACATTATTACACTAAAATTGAATAGGCTATAAAACTGTATACTCAAAGAACACATCTGAGAAAAAAATTTTATTTTTCATGAATTTTTTTCTTCAAGTGTTCTATAAAATCTTAAGCTTAGGTTTCCATGGTATTTGTTAGGGAATGAACTGTATTTTAATCGAAAAATCTTAAATAAATACGTATACTTCATTAAATGTTTTTGTTTTATTCAAGGATTTACATATTTATGTAAGTTAACAAAAAGATGTAACTACATCAATAATTATGTTCGCTTAAGTACCCTCATCGAGGTACTTAAGCGGGTTCTTTTAAGTACCCAACCCGCCTCAAAAAGCTGACATTTTTCGTGAGGTACTTAAGCGGGTTTTACTGTACATATAATATACATATGTTTTTAGATTTTCTGTATAAAAATCATGATATAAAACATGGCGTGTCGAAGGTGGAAAACATAAGTGCAAATCAATTGTTTGAAAAGGCCACCAAAACGCCAGGGTAATCAACAAAAGCATACAAGTTATACTTATTATCTAAGTGCTAGTAGTATCAAAAATTTTCAAAAAAACCCGTTGCATTTAACGGAATGGAAGTTTCACAATGAACAATGAACAAACTAATAGCAGTGCTCTCGTACCTAAAATCTTGCAAAGTGGGGAAAATCGAGAACGCAAAATGACACTGGAATCTGCCGCTTTCTGCTGGAAAAATTTTACCTGCGAAAACTTACAAATAAAAAGTCTGCTGACCACACACTTGTGTTCGTAAATAAACAAAAGAAAGGAAGAAAAGTTTAGTTTAGTTAATTTACTATTAATCTCTAATTTTCTAATTTCCGTGCAACAACTATGGCTGCCATATAAAATGTTTCAACTGTACCATATTTTTCCCAGAAATATACCAAAATAGATAATAATGCTGAAAGGTTCTGACCGAATTTGTCAGTTGATCGTTAAAACGAAAATGGGATAATTTTAAAGGCACATTAGTAGCCATATCTACTTAATTTTTGTGAAACAAGGAAGGGTGGTTGGAGGAGATTCTTTTATTATTGAACGCGTCATAATATGGTATCACAAATATTTGTTTGAAAAAAACTTATTCATTCCGAGATAATTCATTTATATGTTAAAAATATACAAAAATTCCAAATTGGGGACAATGCACCAAGCGGATAATAAATTACCAAATGAACCACCTATTGCAACTGTGAAAGTTATCAGCTGTTTCGAAGACTGCAAGTTTTTGCAAATTTTCCAAACTTCTCAGAGTTTTTGCTGTTGGATGATTTTCTGTGGAGAATACAAAAATGC
>NW_016211851.1:0-1839 GCF_001687245.7 Rhagoletis zephyria
TAAATACATATGCTTCGAAGCAAAATTGAGTGATATTGAGAAATTTTTTTAAATCTATGAAAATTTTAAGAAATTAATTAGGCTGAAAAGAGTTGTTGAAAAGGGAAAAATTATTTCATCTTTGAATTCAGACCACTCGTTCTTAGACCTCACCTTGTAGAAGAAAAATGTGCCTACTTTTTATATCTACATACTTAAAAAAAAGAGCTTAATCAAGCATAAAAGGAATTTCAAACTAAACTAATTAGTCTNTTGCAGCTTAGATCTTGAACTGGAAAATGCAACAGTAGTCCAGAGAACTGAACTTACATACATATATGGGTGCTCAAGCCCACTCGCTGGACGAAATATAGCAAGTCCTAC
Organism: Rhagoletis zephyria; assembly: GCF_001687245.7. Taxonomy (NCBI): domain Eukaryota; kingdom Metazoa; phylum Arthropoda; class Insecta; order Diptera; family Tephritidae; genus Rhagoletis; species Rhagoletis zephyria. The sequence continues at coordinate 364 of NW_016211851.1, forward strand.
TCCTTTACTAATTTTAAAGGGGTCCATAAAGAAATACATATCAGAAGTGTTATGTGAAAATCATCCGAATAAATTAAATACATATGCTTCGAAGCAAAATTGAGTGATATTGAGAAATTTTTTAAAATCTATGAAAATTTTAAGAAATTAATTAGGCTGAAAAGAGTTGTTGAAAAGGGAAAAGTTATTTCATCTTTGAATTCAGACCACTCGTTCTTAGACCTCACCTTGTAGAAGAAAAATGTGCCTCGATGCCAAAACGTGTAACTGTGAATACTAAGTAGTGGAGTATAGAAAAAAAATCAATTTTTGATGGCAAATGGGCAGATATGTTTTTGGTTGTGTATGTCGCTACAACATACTTTTTATATCTATATACTTAAAAAAAAGAGCTTAATCAAGCATAAAAGGAATTTCAAACTAAACTAATTAGTCCATTAATACACTGCCGTAATAAAATAGTCAGTTCAGTTAATTTTTTTTTTTTAAAAACAAGTTTAAATAAAATACTCGTAGTATGTCAACTGTCACGCGGTAAAGCGATATAAATTAATTTACCAAGTAAAATTTACCAAGTAAAGTAGGTATTCGAAGTTAACTGAAATTCAACTAATATCACATTCCTTTTTTCAACATTTTCAATTTATTTTAATTTTTTTCGTGCATTTTTGTGTTGTTTGTTAATATGTATAGGTACATACAGTGGTCTACAAAATAATAGGAGTGCGTTATTTTGGTCAGTTTTTGCTATTTGTCTTTTGTTTATTTAATGTTTATTATTTTTATACAAAAGCCAAGCTGGGTATACAACAAACAACGAATAAATTCAGATTTCAACCTTTGTACAAAAATTATTAANAAAAACAAGTTTAAATAAAATACTCGTAGTATGTCAACTGTCACGCGATAAAGCGATATAAATTAATTTACCAAGTAAAATTTACCAAGTAAAGTAGGTATTCGAAGTTCACTGAAATTCAACTAATATCACATTCCTTTTTTCAACATTTTCAATTTATTTTAATTTTTTCGTGCATTTTTGTGTTGTTTGTTAATATGTATAGGTACATATATACAAGTAAACAGCAAAAATGTGGGTAACCTCAATTGATGGCAACATTGAATTTGGAGCATTAGAAAAAAACTCGTAAAAGAAGAAAAAAGCAAAAAAAAAACATGTTTAAATGAGATAGTACGCTTCAAAAGTATGTACTACATATGTACATATNAAAACAGGTTAAAATATCCCACTCCTATTATTTTGTGGACAACTGTATATACAAGTAAACAGCAAAAAATGTGGGTAACCTCAATAGATGGCAACATTGAATTTGGAGCATTAGAAAAAAACTCGTAAAAGAAAAAAGCAAAAAAAAAACATGTTTAAATGAGATAGTATGCTTCAAAAGTATGTACTACATATGTACATATAACTGTATGTACAGTAAGTAGTAGGTGCATACTTAGTATCCGCGC
>NW_016211852.1:0-1839 GCF_001687245.7 Rhagoletis zephyria
ATTAGTCCTGCCATATTTGTATTCGAACCTCAAAAATTCTTAATTTTTCAAAACACCACAACCTTAGTATTACCTTCCAAACATACACACAAGTATTTATTTGTAAGCCATCAAGAGTATACTCGGAATAAATTATCAATCAATAGAATTGCAATCAGTCGGCCCGCCTAATAATTAATTTCAAATCTGCATAATAAAGATATTTTATAAGCTCGAAATTTTTGTAAGGATACATTTACACATAACGCCAAAATAGGCCAAACAAACAGGAATTTATTTTTAAAAAAATTCGTCAAAGAGTGGAACAAATTATCGGTTGAAGATGTTCCCACAACCTAGACGGTAGATCCAACAGCCTGAATAAGGCCTTCGGAATGGCCCTAACCAAGATATGTCCCTGTAGGTATGTTAAGAAGGGTCGCACTACTTTGTAGAATAAGAACCACACAGAGCTCCGGAATAAGTAAGGGAATCTTTAAATTAGTGTTACAAAAGTAAGGTCTGAGACTTACACAAAATCAGCTTAAAGAAATATTTAAAGGCGATCTGTTACGCCAAGGGGTCGCTTGGATTGAATTTTGTGAATCCAACGGGGATACCAAGGAGTCCGCCAGCTTGGGTAGAATGCTTAGCAGAGAGCACTCTCAGTCAACGTACAAGTCTATAAAAAAAACTTGGATGNTACCAAGGAGTCCGCCAGCTTGGGTAGAATGCTTAGCAGAGAGCACTCTCAGTCAACGTACAAGTCTATAAAAAAAACTTGGATGATTCATTGATAAAGTCGGCTGGGGAATCACTAGGTATCCCTCTGAATACACCTTTGGCAGGTGCAGGGTCAACTAAGTGAAAAACGCTGCCGTCAGCTATTCATGAACACTCTCCAAGGACCTCTTGGCGGAGCTATTGGAGAGAGCAAATATAAAATTTGCTACTTTTAGTTTCTCACCCTTAAAATCACCTGGTATGGACGGAATATTAATAATGATGACTCAAGAAGGGTTAACGACGATTATTAAGATCCTCGTTGCACTTATTAAAGGCTGCTTAATACTGAAGCGTGTCCCGCTAAACTGTAGGAAGATTAAAGTAATTTTCATTCGCAATGCATTTGGGAGTCTTGCTGGACATCAAACTAAACTGAATCAATGTCGAATATTGTAGATAGAACGCCTACTTAGCAAACTATATCTGCAAGATAATCTTTATACGAAATTAGCGACTAAAACCGAAATTTGTGATGTGGATGTATACCGCCATCATAAAAGCTATTCTAACCTATGGCGCAGTGGTTTGTAGGCAAACAGTATAGTGTAGGAATAACGGGCTCACTAAGGTCCTGCCCTACAGAGGCATTAAACAAAATTTTACACTTTATCCCCATTGATCTCCACCTAAAAGAAGTGGAATGGAATCTGCAGTCAGAGTCAGAAAGCCCAGACAATTCGGAACTAGCCAATTCAGGCACGGAACGATCATCAACGTAATTCAATCACGACAAAAGGTCGAATATATGGTACCTCACCTCAGCTTCAAAAACATACTAGTGTGTGTAAAGAGACCATCTCCCTCTATAATTCGAGGCTGTTACAATGGGATTCTCCTTGGAGTCGTTCCAAGAGAAATTGGTTTGCATTTTCGTGGACTGGCAAGGAGAAGGGCGTCGGTCATAAGGACTTGCAAAAAAAGCGAACTCTAGCCTAGCTATACCATGCCGAGGACACTTGACCTCCAAATAGATCATGGGAAATAGTATTTAGAAATATAGCAAGCATTACCGGCCACTGGCAGAGATAATGGTGCTCCCATATAATATAACTAAACTAAAATTTACAAAAAAAA
>NW_016211853.1:0-1839 GCF_001687245.7 Rhagoletis zephyria
TCGCTCTTCCATATAAAAATGCAATGCAAAATCTATTTTCTTTTCACTTTTTTGTATAATTTTAAAATTCAAATGCCACCCGTTTACTTGCTCGACGCTGCCTGTTTGTTATGCGAAAAAAAGTTAAAAAAAAATGTGCAAAAAAATTTTAAAAATCTTGCGATTATTGAAAAAATTTGCAGGTGGCAATGCATTCGAAAAACACGCCTTAGTTGGTAGCCTGCTTCAGCGCTGTGCGAGCAACTTATGCAAATAGGTGCTTGTACTTGCTATGTAGTTGCCGCTGCGAGTGTGAAATCGTGTTTGTGTGCGGCATTAAAATGTTAGTATGGCAAGTGAAAGCATCAGAAGAATTTTGCTGGCAATGAGTCTGCTAAGCGAACCTCAAAAGCGTGGAGCTACAGTTAGAAAAATAAAGGAGAAAGTAAAAGTATGCTTGCCCTATATGATGACGGCGCGACATCTGTGTATCGATATATGGTGCGTGACTTGGCTAAAGGCAAGGAAAGAAGGTTTAGAAATTAGGCCTTTCTAGGCTCTGGCGGACCACTGTGATTTGGGCATTCGTCAAAAGATCGGAGATCAAGTCTGTTTATTTCTGACTGGAGGTGTTCAGATAAACGGAAATAGTCTACAAATGTTTCTTTTTAGCGCGACGAATACCTAGACCGACAGTTGGTTATAATTGGAAAGTCAGGAACGATGCGAAGATACCGATTAAACTCTGGTAATTTTCGGAGGCAAGAATAAAGGCATTGCAACCTGAGGCGACCTTTGATGGAGCAGGCTGACAGAAAGGCGAAAGGTCTCGGCTCATATTCTGCGCGTAATTTCCGTTGTCAAACGGAACCTCACACACCTCTACCATCGCTTTAATGTTACATACAACCATTTTTTACTGTGTAATCATTTTCATTTGAACAACCAAAGCTGGATAAGAATTCGAGTGTCCACTTCACTTGGCTGTCCTACACTTCAAATACTTCAAAGAACTTTATTGATTTCATTTGCACTAAATTGTGAAGCTGCAGCACAAAAGAACGGCAAATGAATAGGAAAAAAGAAGAGGTCAAGAATACTCGTAAATGATAAAAAATTCTAACTAGTAAAAAAAATATATATTCAGTGGATGCGGAGAAAAACTGCAATAGTAAAGTAAAAATGACAAGCTACGGTGTGTGCAGATAATTTAGGTTGCAACATATGAAAGTACAGGTGAAAGAAAAGAAACGGCGGTGGAGAAAAGCGCAGGAAATCTGATAACATAAAAATTAAAAGGATGCAGCTAAAGGTAACAAGGAAGGCTTTGCATTGGAACATTAAAGTACATAGTTAAATGTCGGCAGTTGTGTTGGCAGCTATAAATTTGAAAGGCGTGAAGAATGCTTGGTAATTCGGCGCAGCGAAAATCCTTTCACGACGAGGTGGACATCGCTTAAGACACTAAAGAATACTCGATATCTAAAGGACATTAAAAATTGTACAGACTTTGAAGTGAATGTCCAGTGCAGAGATAGGCAAATCGGACAGTGGGACTTCTGCTTGATATTTTACGTGAAAATTTTACACCGAGTGTGAGCTTAGCAGAAGAAATTATTCAATTATAGCTAGCCGATATTTTTGTCAACTAATGGAAACCTCTACTTTACGCATTGACTTCCTCAAATCCAATATTACAAAGAGAAAATATTTGACGTTCATATTTTTGCTCAGAATTTGGTCGAGGTTTTCATCCAGTTTTTGTTGCACAGGTATATAGGTCATTCAATGGGTAGGTTGATATACTGCACATATAAACTTTAAAATATCATCAAACCGAAATTAAGATAATAAATAAAC
>NW_016211854.1:0-1839 GCF_001687245.7 Rhagoletis zephyria
ATCCGGATAGACATAAGAGGAAGGACGGCCTATAGTTGGGAGTGTTTTAGTCGAGCTTTTACTCCGCTATGCTCCGACTCACAGCGCCTTCAGCCTCAGGCTCCATCACTTCGCTCCTTAGTCTAATAAGCTGAGGATCATGGTGTTTAAAACTATCCATTGGTTCATCTAAGGGTAAAAAAAAAAATTTAGAAATAGTTAGTTAGTTAGTTAGTTAATTTGCTGGGTGTAATAGAAACAGAGACACCGCGACCTAAAAGATCTTTTGTATCTCTATAAAGGAGTCCCTAACCCAATGTGGCCAAGATACCTTCGGCTTCCCTTATGAATCCTAAAAGGTCCTTGGTAGACGAATTCCTTATAACAAAGGGTTCGACCAACGAAGATTTAAAATAAATTAGTCTCTGTCTGGCCAAAGCCGGACAGTCACAGAGAATATGCTCCGAAGTTTCATCGGCCTCGAGGCAGAGCCGGCATTCCGGCTCTGTGATCGCCCCTATTCGGTGTAAGTGGAACCGCAATTGGTTGTGACCAGTCAGATACCCAGAAAGTAACCTGATGTCAATTCTGTTTTGTAGGACGATGTCGTTCCTGTTAAAGGGGTAGCCGAATAGCCTGGCCTGTCTAAGGCCCCCAACCGCTCCCCAGTACTTACTGCGTTCTGAGTGTACCCACTCAGTGATTGTGGCTCTCGAAGAGGACCAACTGAGACCAAAGAATGGTTCAGGTCCCGAAAAGGCAGGAGTATAGTTAGTAGCAGTTTAGAAATAGTTCTTTTTATAGTTTTTTGTTTAGTATAAATTGAAACTACGCGCACTCGTCCATCCTTTCCAGGATGCACTTCCTGAATACGCCCAAGGCACCACTTGCCAGGCCCACACCGTTCGTCTGCTACAAGAACTAGGTCGTCAATTTTTGCATCGACTTGGCGATGAAGCCACTTAGGACGATCTTGCAAACGATTGAGGTACTCGTTGTACCAGCGTTTCCAAAAATGCTGCTTGATTTTTTCAATTGCTTTCCATCGGCATATTCGATTGATGTTAACCTCCAGAAGGGTTTCTTCTTGCACACAGCTGATGGGTTCGCCTATCAAGAAATGTCCGGGGGTCAATGCGCTGACATCTCGTGGGTCTGTTAAAATGCAAAGTGGCCTAGAGTTTAGGCATCCCTCAATCTGAGAAAGCAAAGTGGTTAATTCTTCGAAACTTAAAGTTCGGTCATGCATAACGCGTTTATATGGTGCTTCATGGACTGCTTCCCACAGACCACCAAAATTAGGGGAAGCAGGTGGGATAAAGTGCCAATCAGTTCCAGAACTTGAAAGACTTTCATGTAAATCCTTTGGCATTGAAAGTCGACTTCGGTATAGCAAGGCTTTTAATTCCTTTGATGCACCTACAAAATTTGTGCCGCAGTCGAAATACAAATCAGTACATGCCTCTCGTCTGGCAACAAAGCGGCGGAAGGCTGCTAAGAAAGAGTTTGTTGTTAAATCCGACACTGCTTCTAGGTGTATGGCCTTGGNGGAAGGCTGCTAAGAAAGAGTTTGTTGTTAAATCCGACACTGCTTCTAGGTGTATGGCCTTGGTGCTCATGCATACAAAGAGACAGACATAGCCTTTTGTGATGACAGCGCTTCTTAATGTTGAGTTTTTTATGGGTATAGGTCCAGCCTAATCAACACCACTATGTTTGAAAGGCCTTTTTAAATTTAGGCAAACAGAGGGGAGATCACCCATCACTTGTTGAGCTGCTTTGGCAGCATAACGGAAACAACTTATACACCGGCTTATAATAGTTTTAGCTAGGCGGACTCCAGACAAAATCCAAACTTCG
>NW_016211856.1:0-1839 GCF_001687245.7 Rhagoletis zephyria
AACTAACTGGTTTATGTTGATGCATTTTTTTATTTCGAAAAAAATCCACATTTTTCAATTGTGGAAGTTTACAGTCTCTGTTTGAAATCAATGATTTTGGGTGCATATATTATGGGGCGTTTTTACTGACGATATATTTTAACTTGCATTGAAATACTAAAGTTAAATGCATTCTGCTAATGTACTATAGTAGTCGAAGTATAGCGGTAGAACAAAATCGGATGCGATGAAATGTTGATGTTATATTTGTCCTTGCTAGTTTAGAGTCGACCTCCTGATAAATGGCGCAAATAAACTATCCTTTCTATCGCAAAAGAAGTATAATATTTCTCGAAACATTTTATAGACTACTCACGTATGAGCAATCAAATCAAGTTCGCATCCTAAGTCTTTTGATTCTATTGCACCGAAGCTAAGTTTTGGTTGTGACTACAATCTATATATTTATATGCTAACATAAATGTTGTGTCGTTCTTTTGGCAATTCTACCGAACCGATTTCAAAACCAAGAACACCATTCAAAATGTAATTTTCTGTTTTTATGGTTTCAAAATTAATTGAAAAGTACGGCCAAAATCGTCGTTTAAAAATTTCCGTATTTGTTTATAGTTGTTGTTGCAACCTTCAACTTCGTATTTGAGATTAAACTGTAAAAAAGATAAATATGAAAATGAAGAAATAAACGATAACGATGAAGACAAAATAGGGAAGGCAAAATGAAGATAAAGACGAAAATGGAGACAATGGGAAATACATAAGAATTAGGGTAACTAAAAGAATAAGAAAGTTAATTGAAATTTTTCGATAGGAATCGAATTAAATTAAGGCTTAAAAATTATCGAAATTTGTCGAGTTATCCATATTTATTGAGTTACCGCAACGTATTGAATTATTTAACTTGACCAATGTTTATTGAGTTGTNGTCAAGTTAAAGAAATTTATCAAGTTATCGGTATTTATTTAATCATCATTATTTACAGACTTTATGAAATTTATCGTAATGTATCGAGTTCTTTCAATTTACAGAGTTATTGATAATTATTGATCTACTGAAATTGGTCGATTTATCGAATCGCAGTTTACGGAATTTTCAAAATATATCGATTTATCAAAATTTCAAGGTAATATAAGCTTATCGAGTTATCACTGCTTATCGAATTTTATCGTGTTAACAGAGTGTAACAAGTTATGGAAATTTTTCCATAGCTTTCGTAAAATATGTAGTTGTCAAAATTAAAAATTTATAAAGGTATCTAAATAGAAACACATTTTTGAGGTATCGAAATTCATCGAGCACTCGAATTTCACAGTTATCGAAATTAATTGAGTTATCAAATTTTGTTGAGTTATCGGATTTTAGTGTTTCCGAAATTTATCGTATTATCGATACATATCAAATCACTGAAATTTATCGATAAACTGGAATATATAGGGTCAATTGCAAGTCCTTCCGAAGTACTCCAAAGGCCTTCAAAGATATAGAAAATTGAAGTGACGTCTTATTTAGTTCCAAAGCAGAATGTTTTCCGGTAAGTTACTTTGCCCTTTTTAGTTTAGCTAAACTCTTAAAAACTAGAAAATCTGTCGAATTTTGACAATAACTGGAACTAGTGTGTATGAATGTATGTCCACGAGCGCTGTTTTCAGCATCACTGATTTAACCCTGTTGCAGAAACACTGATGCCACACGACGAGTTTATTTTACCTTGAACTCGCAATGTATACCAATAGGGCTTTATAGCACGGTTGTGTCTTTTTTTTTTAACAAGCAAAGCTGCCTCGGTGCGAACACCATCATGTTTCAGCAGGGATTTTAGTTTTTGTGCCACCCTTTAATAA
>NW_016211857.1:0-1839 GCF_001687245.7 Rhagoletis zephyria
CTCAAAGCGCTCAAAGTTTTCCATGTATTTTATATGGAGGAAAAACCATTTTTCGTAGAAATGGTATAAAACTCTTAAAAATCGATATTTTTCAATCGGAAAACTGTGGTTCTCTTCAGGAGACTTCCAGTATTAATATCCAATTGTTTATTTAACTATTTTTTATGATTAAAGATTTTTCCATTGCATTTTCTGGGGTNAAAACTGTGGTTCTCTTCAGGAGACTTCCAGTATTAATATCCAATTGTTTATTTAACTATTTTTTATGATTAAAGATTTTTCCATTGCATTTTCTGGGGTTTTTGGAGGACCTATAAAATATAGTTACTATGAAAAAATTGTTAAAGAGACAATTGCGTATTATTACTGGGAATCTCCTGAAGATAAGAAAAGTTTTCCGATCGAAAACTGTTGATTTTCAAGAAAAGTTGTTTTTCCCCCATATAAAATACATGGAAAACTTTTTTTCAAAATAAAAAAATAGGGGTGTATTTTTTCGATATAGAACAATGCTAGGGGGAGGCGGCATTAAAAATCCGACCTTATTTTTTTACATACATTTTTGGACCACTTTAATGTACATAGCAGGGATGTTGCGAATATTTATCCTTTCCCGACACTCCCGATAAAACCGCAACTTCCACAAATTTAGAAAATCTTCCTTTAAAACGATGTATGAAACATGAAATTTTGTATGTTTTATTCAGACGAAAACGAACAGAAAAGCACAAAAGAATAATCGGAAGATGCCAGTTTTTTCGTTATTTTTTATTATTTAAAACTAATTTGAAAGATATGTGAATTAAATATTTAGTCCCGTACCATTCTCCGGTATGTAGTATGTAATTATAGTATATTTTAATATGTAGAACTATTTTTGAGTAATACATAACTTTTGGGAGCAATAATTTTTTTTTGAGAATTTTTTTTTTGTTTTTGAGAAAATGTTCAAAAATATGTACATATGTATGTATATATTTTTCCAATCTCTTTTCTGATGAAATTAATTTTAAATCAAAAAAAAAAAACTTGTCGGAAAGGGCCAAAAATAATTTTTTGATTTTTTTTTGTGGAAAAAGCCTTAAAATTGCCCCATTTTTGTCTATGTACTTATTTGTATACAATTTAAAAATAAAAATATGTTTTTAAGGCAAAAATATGAATGACTACTTTACATTAGCATTTGTTTCTGTTTTATTTTTCTGCTGACATCACAATTTAAAATAAAATTTTCTTTAAGAATGGGCTTATGGTCGTAAAAGAGTTTAACTGTAAATTGAATTTCCTGGACTAGATTGGAACTTTACATATATGTACAATCGATAGTCTCTAAAGTCTCAAGGAATTTAATTAGTTTGTAAAATTTGGTTGTAAAGAAGACTACTAAAGACAAATTAAAGCTTACTTAAAGAAAAAATTGGAATTACAGTGCTATACATATGTATTTAGGTACATTTGCAAAAACGCGAAGATACCTTTAAGGTGGTGTAACGAATATTTTTCACAGAAGCTAGTAAAAATTAAGCGCAAGCACCCAGGACTCGTGTGTTTTCACTTTCATCTGTTAACTTCACTTGTACTACTATAGACATACATACATACCTATATAGGTAGATACTCATACAAATTGATATACTTCTAGCGAGTAAACTGCCGTGTCTGATGTGGTGATTTGTGTGGTGTGCATATTTTTGGTTTTGGCTGGCGGCGCGTTTATGTAGTTCCAAGCCTGTATGCACCTGCGTGAGTATGTCTGTGGCAGATTGGGCGAATGTTGCGCTTGGGGACTAATGTCAGCAAATGCAAAATACCGGTGCACTAGTTTTATTTGCAATTGCT
>NW_016211858.1:0-1839 GCF_001687245.7 Rhagoletis zephyria
AGATAGGTTATTAGTTAATAAATGCTTCAATAATAAAGTTGGTTGGTTGATTTTATTCCTTCGGCAGATTCTGCTTACGATTGAGTTGCACCTCTTGTGGGCAATGATATTTATATTTGTAGAGTGTGAGTGATTTTTTAGCAGTCCTTGTATAAGATTAGTTAGGGTTACTAAATTTTTTCTCGTAGATGTAGTGACGATGTCACTGGCGTAGGCTACCACCCTGCCGCCGATTCTTCCCATACAGCGTGTCAGACTTTGCAATGGAATATATTTCAAAAACGCTGTCATCTTGAAAAATATCCGAAAGCAATTGCTAGAGCAGCCTTTTTTTTTTCGAAAAGCGAATTACCAGAAAAATTTCTGGCTGTTCATACAATAACTGAATTTCTAGCAATTCTTCCCGATACTAAAATGTAACCTGAGCCGCCTTGCTGTTGGTTTGTTATGTCTCTTGGTTTTAAGTAGCGTTACTTAAAATTAGAAGATTAATTAATTATCTAAAGCTTCACAAAATTAATTTATTAAAGGTTTTTTACAATATTGTATCCAAAATGATCTATTTTAATACTTGTTCACAGTGGTATCACAATGGAACTGCAGGGTCTCGGTGAGTTGATCTGATTTGCGCTCTTTCAGTTTCAGTCACATTTTGCAACTTTAATTTCTGAAACTGATTTCCGGAAAGTAACAGAAAGTTCTTCAGGCTGTTCACACGCAGCAATAAAATTTCTCTTTCTCAATTTTGCAACGAATTGCGTGGAAAACTTGCAAATATTGCCATGTCTTAGCCGATCATATTTCTTTTAACAAGCTGTCAACAGCAATATTCCATCGTAGATGTGACAGAACCCACCCTTGGGTAGTTCCCCTTATTGCATAGCTTTTGACAGAGAGTCCCCCAGCTCTTAATTTATGATCCTGTCTCGGGGAATTTTGCTAACAAATGCTTTCAGGGTGTTGCAGAACCCAATTTTCTGGAGATGACTTTACTGCATACGAGCTAATGTTGTGAATAGCAGCTTCTTTGTCTTAAAATACAGAAATCTGTATATATAAACTGTACAGAGTTTTATCTGCACACTTTCCTACGTTACACGCATTTTGTGCAATGTGTCCATTGACTTCAGTAAGAAGGACTAAATGGTTACTGGTCTGAATTCATTGGTTGTAAACGATCTTCTAGAGATACTGGAAAAACTGGGCTGTCGGTTGGTTGCTTATGCAGATGATGTGGAACTATTGGTTAAAGGACGTTTTCTAGATACCCTTTTTGATCTTATTCAAAGTTACCTGAACCAGGTAACTAGGTGGGCGGCCAATTGCGGCCTGGCAGTAAATCCCAGGAAGACGTAAAGGGGAAGAAAGGCAACAGTAGCCTTACACTGCTGTAGGGGAGGTATTGCGGTGGAGTACCTCGCCAAAAATTCATTGGCTCTATGAAACCATAGCTAAACCTATCTTGTTTTACTCACTATAGAAAGCTTACTGGCGCTCATCGTCATGTTGAAAATTGCGCCTATGGATATTGCAGGCAGAATTGTCACAACTATTAGGCTCAGGGAAACCAGGTGGTTAACCGTATCGAAAGCTGGATGCTCTACAGTTCTGGAGGGCCTGTACTTCGTCCCTAAATGTACAGATTACTTCGTCCCCGAAACGGCTTCCAGCAGCTTCTTCGCGACCTATTTTTCTTCAAGCAGCCCAAAAGGACTCGGCGAAGCAGGGTCACTGGAAGAAGGACAAAGTTGGTGGAGATGTCTCTCCATCAAAACTACGTTCAGGCTTCCGGACTTCTGAAATGTCTTTAAGGCGGATATAGTTTCCATTAAGGAAGCG
>NW_016211860.1:0-1839 GCF_001687245.7 Rhagoletis zephyria
TTTTAAAATTTGCATAATATTTTAGCTAAAAATTTAAGCTTAAATCTAAATAAATATACATAAATTATCCTAATTCAGCAATTTTGCACTCATAGTTTTTAAAAGTAAATCAGCATAAAAATTAACTACATACTTAGATAGATTTCTTGACTTCTAAGTGAAGATCTTAAATAAGTACTATTTTTTACAAGTATTGCTTTTTGAATTTCTAACAGTTTAAATTTAACTAACATTTCATAACTACATAAATTTATTATTACTACATACAATTGAATAGTTATAGAATTTACCTACAATTAAATATTTATTTATATAGCATGAGGTGGTGATATGTTAACATATATACATGAAAGTACTTATGTATGCACATACACTTTACTATATACATACATATGTATGTATGAAAAATGTATATTTCATTGAAGCATATACAAATGTATTGAGCTTACACACGCTTATTGGATAAATATTAGCTTAAACAATCAGTAATGAATGCTGCTTACATATACATAAATTTTTATTTTTTAACACTCTTTTTCATCCGTTAATTTTTCTTGTTGTTTTTACCTTCACCTTACATACATATGTAAACCTATATTCATATCACATAAACTATTGACGTATTATTTTTTCATTTATGTATATATACTAGGGGTTTTATTTATTTATGTTTGCTTTTTCCGGTACCGGGATTTTCGGGATGCCGTTATCACAATCGCGGCATCCTGGGATTCAGATAATCATTAATTTTCAACAACTTAATCCGAAAAAATTACTTTTATCTCTCTTACCATAAAATAAATAATAAATAAATGTGTTTGAAACCTACTTTTTTATTTAAGGTGGCATTTTTATTTTTTCTCTCTGACGTCAGGATATTTTAAAGGACATTATTATTTCAAAGATATGATTAATTCCAAAAATTATTTCAAAAATTCAATGCAGAATAAAAATATGGGTACCGAATGAAAGAGGAAATTTCTTTAGAATTTAAAAAAATTTTAATTTTTTGTATTCACAAGGGCGAATAGGTAATTTTTAAGCAGATAAAGTTAGAAGGACGAAATTCGAGGACGTAATCGAGTTTATATAAGTCCTTAACATACAATGTTTTCAAAAAAAAAAGAAGAAAATATTGTGAAATTTTTTAGGATACAATTTTAAGAGGACATTTTCAATACTTAGCAGTCCTTATGCATCAAAGAATTTAACCTGCTTAAATTTTACAAAATTTTTTCTTTAATTTGATACCCATACTTCTTCTCTAAGCACATTTCACTGAACTTTTTAAATCCTTTTTGAGTTACTGACGTCAGAGTGAAAAACTAAAATATATATTGATTTGTGTGTGTAAAATTTACTATAGCATCCCAACAAGCATTTCAGTAAACGTTTTTAAAAATAACTTAAATTACGTTTGCTATAATAAGCGTTAAATAAGCATTTTTAATATTAAGCTTATTAAAAGTTTTTTCAAATAAACCTTTAATAAGTTTTGAGAGCGAATGTTTATAAATAACTTAAACTTATAAATGAAATGCAAATGCCAACGACATGAAATAGTAAATATAACATTTTTTCAATCGTAAGTGACGTGTTTACGTTTTTTTAAATATATTATTAAAAGGAAAAAATTAAATAAAACCAATGCGGTTATAAAAAAATCCAATCCAGGACCCGCTGCGCTAATCGGTGGAGNTTAAATTTTTTTCAGAAAAGTTCATCAATGAGAATGGCGGCGATGAAGCGGAATATATAGCTTGCCAATAACCGCATGTAATTGAAAGCAGGCAACAAGATGTAATAATTAACTTTTTTATGCTTAATTTTTGTGTGTTA
>NW_016211861.1:0-1839 GCF_001687245.7 Rhagoletis zephyria
GGCTAGTATATTTCAGGACGAATGGATAAGGATTGAGCCAAGAGCTTGTGTGAGCAAATCCAATTTTTGGCAGCCAATGTCAGTTACGCGGTTTTGCAGAATTACGATACGCGGTTTTGTACTTTAAACGACGATATATTCATGTATGTTCATCAGTTATCAACGGTCCCAGTTAAAATGGTTCCAGTATTTTTTTAAATTTTCGCCTTGCTTTTTTATCAAAACTACTAATCCTATGCCTAAAACCATCTGCGAATATTAGTGGAAAATGTGAATGTATTGAAAATTGAAAGGGAAAGCTGAACGTGTAACGTTGAAGTTACATTCAAATATCAATAATGTGGTTGTCACGAAGCTTTCGTGTAAGCAGCGTGGCTGTGAAACTACCAAGTTACCGCAACAGATGCCAAGATATAGGCCTTGATATGTATTGTGCTCCATATTCCAACAGATGTGTCAAGTTATATATTCCATCCTGTGAAAACGGCCAGTTACAGACAGCTGTCACAAACTATCACCAGCCTCCGCGGGAAATCGTTTATTAACCGAAAAAAGTTGACGAACAGACCTGCAGGAAGTAGCGACAATAAGCGACACTGTCCGCAAGGAACACAGCTATCGCCAAATGGCGGACCTTCAATGCAGTTTTGGTGTTGGCGTACGCTCTAGAAAAATTATTAGATGGTGAAATTTATGGCCCGCTACCGGGTGCGCTATATGCCGAAGAATAAAGTATTTATATTTTGTGCGGCGAACAGTAACCCATAACAACCTTTTTCCGATTTATACCTGGGGCTTTATAATCAAGCAATTTTTAAACTCCTATTTCCTGAAAAAAGTTCCTTGCACTTAATTTCCATACAACTTTCTTTTCTAGCGTTTGCTTCACAGCGCAACTGCTCAAATGGCTTAAGTGGCTTGCGAGCAAATAAGTGTTGCCACTTTGTGAGTAATTCCTCAAAACGTGAGGAATTTCGGGTGCGCTTGAGTATTTTGCGTTTGAGGATTTTAATTTTGAGGAATTTTCTCTTGATATATATGCAGATAAGAAAAGCAACCATGTTTTACACAAGAGAATCGTTAAATTGCTCTGCAAATTTTTGAACAAAAAGCTTTCCGAAGTCTTATAAAGAGCGAAATACACTACACAAGTGGCTAGCCAAACATTCTTCAAACCTACTTTTCCCATTTCGCCATACACCATGCAAACATGACTCGTTCAAGCAAAGAATTTTAGTTTTCTTCCGGTTCACAATGTAAAAGGGTTTGGTTTTCTTAAATTTTCTCTCTTTCCTCCTCATTAGATAAAAATTTCGCTGCGAATGAGGCGATTTTATCATACACAACGTAAGCGGTTTGATCAAACGTCAACATGGCGGCTAGAAAATCAAAAATTTCGATTTTTGTTCACATTTTCATCAAACGGCTTGTCTAACCTTCAAACACCCCCATACACAACATAAATAGCTTTAAGGTAAGGGATATTTCGCTTGGTTTGTCAGGCCCCTTGTGCGGTGTTTTTCGCTCTTAAGAATATCTGCATTTGCTGCTAAATATTCAAATTGTTATCGATAATTTTTTTCATTCCATCGTTATATTTTCAACTTATGTATTTTGAATTTNTAAGGTAAGGGATATTTCGCTTGGTTTGTCAGGCCCCTTGTGCGGTGTTTTTCGCTCTTAAGAATATCTGCATTTGCTGCTAAATATTCAAATTGTTATCGATAATTTTTTTCATTCGATCGTTATATTTTCAACTTATGTATTTTGAATTTTCAAAATCTCGGTACCGAATGGAGAGAACACGCATTGTTCGATCATAAGGATATTCATATTGAT
>NW_016211862.1:0-1839 GCF_001687245.7 Rhagoletis zephyria
TTTTAATCATTCTCGGATTAATATACTTCGTTTCTGCCTGGCTAGCATTAGTCATACCACTTGTTTTGTATATATTAAAAGGCGAAAGACACCTAATTATTATGTGTCAAATGCCATATATAGATGCGACCACTAACCAGGGCTATTTTATTACGATCATCTACAATATTTTATGTGTATTCATAGCGGCATTTGGATTGTACGCCGCTGACTTGTATATTTTTCTCTTTCTAACACACTCGATTTTCTTTTATGATATCTTCGAATTGAAAGTGAGTGATCTGCATGAATTGCTACAACAGAACTCAAAGGATAAACGAATAACACCTACGCTGAATGATATTGCAGAATGGCATCAGTATTACTTGGAGTAAGCCCTGAGATATACATACTAGGGCGGGTAGTTTTTTTTTTCGGCGAAGTGCGTATAACATAGGAGGACTCTATTCCATGGCTCTAAAATTAATTTGGAGTTTGCCAAATTGCGAAAATAGGTTTCGAAGAAAATGTGAAAATTTTCACTGTTATTCCCCCTGGTGGAAGTTTTAAGAAAAAGAAAAGTGCATAAATGGATTCGTCATACCAAAAAACTCCTTATAGCATGTTCTTGTATAAAATTTAAGCACCTCTTTACGATATTACAGCAGAATGCTAAGAAACCTATTTTCGTAATTTGGCAAACTCCAAATTGATTTTAGGTCCATGGTTTCTTCGGCAAATTTGCTTAGAATTACACGTCGAATCCTTCTGTGCTATACGCGCATAGTCGGAAAAATTTACCACACAAATTGACCCGCCCTAATACACACACATATCGGGTCCTAACCGCCAAAGAGTTGTAACCGATTTTTTTTCAAACTCTTATTTTTGATGAAGAAGTGCATCTAGATGCTCTTATGGCTCGATATATGTATACAGAATTGACTTGTTTATTAAAAAATGTTGGCAAATATTTAGGTTCAATGATAATTGCAATCTCATTTTCTTTTGGACCATCACATCGCACATCGTCTGCACGACATTGGGCATCTTGAGCACCTTGCTGATCATCATGCTAAAGTACTGGCCCAGTGCTTACGCTTATATATTTGTTTGCTTTGTTTGGTTATATATGTATTCAATATTGGGCACGCGTGTTGAAATATGCGTAAGTATTTAAATATTACAAAAAAAGTACACCACCGTTAGGCAACATATTTTTTTTTTTTTAAGAATGATCAATTTTGTGACGGAATTTACGACATTCAATGGTATGATTTGGAGGTTGCCGATCAGAAGACCGTACTGCTAATGCTCACGCAAGCTCAGGTGCCACGCATTATTACTATTGCTGGAATTGAGCCACTATCGGTGAATACCGCGCTTAAGGTGAGACAAAATATGTGCATACATATGTAGATACATATACAAAACCGCGTATCAACAAAATGCAATACCGCGTATGTGAATTATATAAACTACTTTCTAGAGAGTAAAAACACTCATATTTCATAATGGTTCACTCGCATTTCTGGCTAGAATATTTCAAGACGGCAGAGTAACGAAATTCGGTTTTGTACTTTAAACGATGATATACACTGTGCATACATATATATAAAACAAGTCACCATTAAAATAAAGCATACACATATAAGAGGTCCTCTGCGATAACGAAAAAACTCAAAACTAAAAAAAAGCATCCTACTAGTGAACAGTGACACAAGTCTCTAAGCCTTGGCTAATCCATGTCATAAAAAACATGTGACGCTGTTCAGTAGTAAGGGTTTTTTTTAGTTTTGAGTTGTGTCGTAGAAGATATTTTAATTCAGATTTCCCACGAGATGACCCAGCAGCGAAAAT
>NW_016211864.1:0-882 GCF_001687245.7 Rhagoletis zephyria
TTTTGGAATTAAGTATTGACAGATCAAATCCGGCCGCCTGAAGTGGCAGATAAAAGGTTCCATAGGTGGAAAAAAATGTAATAACCAGCAGTTGAAATCCAAAATGGTAGAATCGATTAGGTGAGACGTTTTGTGTTTTTTCTCTCTTTTGAATGGGCAAAACTTGATTGCGTAGAAAGGTGATGTGAGAGTTGACCAGTGACTGAAAAAGTTTAAGTGTCATTTTTATTTTAAGATTTTTTATCAAAGTTTTTATATTTTGTTTTAAGCAGAAAATATTTTTAATTTTATCAAATAAAATTNACCTTGAATTTAATTGTTTGCATTCTAATGACGCCTTGTTTTTAAATCGAGTTATATTTGTGCAAGTTTTATTTAAAACGGGCGCATAATAATTGCTTGTGTTTTGTGCATAAATTTTTCATTATGTAAAACAAATTTTAATTAATGACCTTGTTGACTATTTGTACTTCCACACAATAGAACATTGCTAATCAATAGATAATTTTAAATTTTAAAAATATAATTTCTAGTTTTTTTAAACTGATGAGTTTTTTATTTTTGAAAATGTACATTTTAAAGGAAGACATACAACAATGTAAACAATACAAAAGTTTTCAAAAAACACAGCAGTACGTGTACAGTTTCACATTTTAAATTCTGATTTAAAAATAAACATATAATAAGAAGAAACGTAAAAAACAAACTAGTATTTGCAAACATTAAAAACAAACAAAAGTTTNAAAGTGTTTTGTTTATAAACACACAACCCAAACAAAACTCACCGAAAAGTACGACCTTGCGACTATTCGAAATGATCCAAAAGCGCAGTACGTGTACGGTTTCAGGCGATCTGCCGACTGCAGCGACTCCGCTTTTAGG
>NW_016211864.1:986-1226 GCF_001687245.7 Rhagoletis zephyria
CGTTCACCAAACAGTAGAGCCCCGCATTGCACTCAAGCACACAGGTGAAGCAGACAATCTTGTCCAGCAGACCCTGTTGGACAACACTGTCTGGAGAGGGAAAAAAGTTTGTGGAGGTGGCCAAAAAGACCGTCAACATAAAGGGCGGCACGATCATGAACTGAGGCAGGAGGATGCTGAGGACGGGGTTACTGAATTGACTGTTTTCTTCAATATGCCGGCAAATGGCTAGAAGACGGC
>NW_016211864.1:1268-1839 GCF_001687245.7 Rhagoletis zephyria
AGACGGCCGTTGGCGCCCACAAAGCGTCGATACTTTCTAATAATAAAACCCGTAGTTGAGCACTGTTTGTTTCTGCTGCTGCTTAGCAAGTTTTGAAACCGCTTTAGCAAACTTTCCTGACGCAATCGCAACACTCGACTGCTCAGCACAATGTACAGCATTGAGCCGAAGAGAGCGATGCACAGGTACAGAGTCCAGGCGGGCAGAAGAATGGCCCAGAAGAGTAGGGAAAAGGCGCTCACGGTGTAGACGCCGTGCAGGAGGATATTAGTGTAGTAGAAGGTCATCAGAACGGTGTACAGAGGGGCAAAGGTGCTCCAGAGAAGCAGGGGAACTTTCTGCTGAAGTGCATTGATTTGCTCAGCTAGCTTAGCCGAGCTCGGCTGAAGTGGAAGGTCGCCAATGAAATAGTGTTGTTGAGGAATATTCTTTTCATTCTGATTTGAGGTGGTGGCAGCGCACATTTGATAACGGGGATCAAGGTCCTCTCTAAAAGCAGACATTAGCAGAATTCCAACTGAGACTAGCACCGTAAGAAAAGCGACAATGTCAAAAGTTCTCCAGAGAGAAC
>NW_016211865.1:0-1839 GCF_001687245.7 Rhagoletis zephyria
GAGCAATCCTAGGGGTGAGAGCATTGAAATTCTGGCTTTAATTATTTTGGACCACCCTTATGTACATACATATGTATGTATAGGTATGATGGGTAGTGTTGTTTTATGTAGGTTCAGAGCAGCCATTGGTATGCGAATTAAAGTAAACAAAAGTCTTGGCTCTATTAACCTCAGGTTTGAGAGCGCTTATCATTTGTTGCACGCACGCAGGCAAATGACATGGATTAGTTCTTTCTTCTTTTTATAATATAGCACAGCTCGACGAATTTACTCCCCGCCAATACACACGCACATGTATACCTTCGAAGCTCAATTGTTCTCAGTGAGTTCGACAAACAAATATATGTAATATTGTGAACTTGCAGGTTCATGAATAGTGCTCGTGTGAACGTTAGTGCGCTTTCCTTTGGTCGTGTGACCATATGTTGACACTGCGGTGTGACTGGAGTGTTGAAAACTCGTACAAACGGCATATTACATTTATATTTATTTATTTACTTAACAAGCAAAAGTTCGCACATACACGCGCACATATGTATGTATCTCAAAGTAGAATATTTAGTTCCATTATTGAGCACATTTACATTTTAATGTGTGCGAATTTATTCAAGCCCTTAGACGCACAGTAATTTGTTTATCAGACCGGCAAGCGCACACTACTTAGTAGTTGTTCATTATTTAAGGCACTCGGAATGACACTTTTAGTTTTCATGGGGTTAATGGCTTGGATTCTATTAAGAAAAACAGTGAGCGCTTTTAACGCTTGCGTGTTGGTTTTGTAGATTGCGTGTCCAACCCGCCTTAGTGATTTGACATCGATTAAATTTAGTGAGATATCAGCAAAATCTTCCAAAAAAAAATGGTGATTTAGTGCGGTCATGTGAAAATGATTGGATGAATAAATATTGTTTTATGTTTCCATTATTCGGAAAGGCCAGATACAGCCTTTGTTTAACGTTAAAATGCTCGCTCCATGCATTTAAGAATATTTAACGGCAACTTTCCCTTAAGTCACTTCGTTGCTCAATCGAGCATGGCTAAGATTTAATTTCTACATTACATATGGGCGATTCCATCGTCACGGGTTGGACATTTGTACAGAAAATTTTTTTTCTTGTTTAAATTTAAGAATCAAATACTCAACAATTTGATAAAGCTACACCTAATTGATTATTATATGAGTTATTACAAAATACGGAAAAAATTCCAGCTTACTTTTATATGGAAAAAATCGGATTTATTTCTTCTGCCTTTTTGGAGCAGTCATATTTTACAGAAACTTTGGGAATTTATTTCACTTTTCTGTGTGAACTTGATGTCTTATAATAAAACCAAGAACCAGGAATACAAACCAAGCAAAAACTACAAAAAAAAATTCGGCTTTATTATACAAAAAATCCGAAATTCCTCTGTCACGGATGGGACAACGTTTGTCACGGGTAGGGCAGGTAAGAATTTTTATATGAAAGAGAGCTTTTATTGTGGTCCATATATAAAGATTAGTTATTAAAAAATATAAGAAGCCAAGTAGGGATTGAATTCACTAACGTTTTATCTTAGGATGGTGCCTTTTATATGGAAGGAAATGCTTAGCACCGTCAGCAAAAAAAAGTATATTAAATATGAATGCGATATCCTACCGTCTTGAAATAAATAAAAAATAAGAATTTTATAAAAAAACTATAAATAACAAAATAAAAAACCAAAACTGGTCAAAATGTAACTTAAATTAATCAGTTGACCACAAGGGTATATAGAAAATGGACGCCCTGTAAACCTACCTCTGACAACTGTCCCGCACATAGCTGTCACAGGTGGGACATGCTTCTCTGTTGAATT
>NW_016211866.1:0-1839 GCF_001687245.7 Rhagoletis zephyria
TTAACGAAATATATCGAGATGTCGTAATGCATGGAGGTCTTTCAACTTACAGAGTTATCGATAATTATTGATCTACTGAATTTGGTTGGTTCAACGAAGCGAAGTTTATGGAATTTTCAAATTATATCGATTTATTGAAATTTCAAGGTTATATTAGCTTATCGATTTATCACTGCTTATCGCATTTAATCGTCTTAACAGAGTGTAAGGAGTTATCAAAATGTTTAGATAGTTTTCGAAAAATGTGGAAATGTCAAAAGTAAACATTTATAAAGGTATCCAAAGTCTTTACATTTTTGAGTTATCGAAATTTATCGAGCCATCGAATTTCACAGTTATCGAAAGTGGTCGAGTTAACGAATTTAGTTGAGTTATCGAATTTTAGTGAAATTCATCGAACTATCGATATGTATCAAATCATTGAAATTTATCGATAAACTTGAATGTATCGGGTCAATTCCAAGTCTTGCCGAAGTCCTCCAAAGACCTTCTCAGATAAAAAAAATTTAGTTACGTTTTAGCAGAAGATTTTCCGGTTAGTTAATTTGTACCGTATAAGTTTTGCTACGTGTTAAGATAGAAAACCTCTCCAAGGCTTCTAAAACTAGAAAAACTGTCGAATTTCGACAGTAACTGGCACTCTAGTAGTGGTAATTGTTGATCAACTTCAAAGTCCAATATCTCAAGAAATGTGGATATTAGCGATTGATGTTTTTTTGTAGGAAATTGAATGTCCTACATATTTGTCATTTCAATTTTTTCTGTAGCTCTTGTTATTTTCGAGAAAGGGGCAAAATAACGAGAATTTCGTGAAAAAATTGGACATAGCGACCCGCACTAACTCGCTGGTGGGAGTTAGGATTACACAGCAGTGGACACCTTTGTAGAACGTTCAGCTCTGAAGAAACCCCATCGTTGATCATGATTATACCATAAAATTCCTCTGAGATATATAATTTTGAAGAAAAACAATCAAAGTTTACATATCTAACGAAACGGTACGTGCAATTCTTTCGGGCGTAGGATGGATGGTATTGAAAATGGGCAAAATCGAACAATAACCACGCCTACCTCCCATATAACGGTAATTTTCAGAAATACGAAAACTGAGATATTTTAGTAACTACTGAAGATAATTCACTCAAAAATAATATTTACAATAAGTTTTAGACGAAAAATAAGAATATTATAAATTTTTGGAAAATTGGTGTCGCCACGCCCACTTAAGGTTACATGTGTATATCTTGGTAACCGCTGCACCAATTTCTTCCAAACTTAACACAGTTGTTAGCCTTGATACGGCATACCAAATGGCTGAAAAGTTTTAAAATCGGACAATAACCACGCCCACATCCCATATAACGGCAGTTAAGAGAAATACGGAATCTTCGAAAAAGCAGTAAATATTAAGGCTAATTTATTCAAAATTGATCCTTGCAACAATTCTTTACCGAAAAAAAACGTTTATGATAAAATTTTGGAAAATGGGTGTGTCACCGCCCACTTATGATCACATATATGTGTCTCGGTAACCGTTGTACCAATTTGTACCAAACTCGGTATGGTTATTGCGCTTGCCACTTAAAAGCAAAACGTTGAAAATCATTGAAATCGGACTAAAATTACGGCCGCTTTTCATATAACGGTAAATTTCAGAAATGCTTGGAACTACATATTTCGAAAGTTAAGGACGCTAATTTACTCAAAATCTATACACCCCGGCTTACCTTGTAGCNATGTGTCTCGGTAACCGTTGTACCAATTTGTACCAAACTCGGTATGGTTATTGCGCTTGCCACTTAAAAGCAAAACGTTGAAAATCATTGAAATCGGACTAAA
>NW_016211867.1:0-1839 GCF_001687245.7 Rhagoletis zephyria
TTTTTTTTTGGGGATTCTTAAGGAATTTTCATGATTTTTACAGAGTTACTTTGCCATTTTTTGCGAGATTTTTATCGAAACATATAAGGGAATTTTTAGTAAAGTTTCAGATTCAACCTTCTGCGTCTCTTGTGCAGTTACAGTTTTTCTTAAAGAAAGGGTTAAACCACACTACTTAACAAATCTTTAAGTATAGACGGAAATTGAGGCGGCATCTGACATTTTTTTCCTTTTTATAGCTGTTACACAGCTCTTCAACAAATCGTAAGTACCATTAAAAAAGCACTAGCATTTAAGAAATTCAGAGTTTTGTTCTTAGACGCTCTACCAGAGGCAGTTGTGAACGCTCTAAATCATGTTAGGCTGGATTCTCTTTTATAGAGTTTGTGTTCGTCGTATATAGTCGGTGGTGGGAGTGGGACAANCGCTCTACCAGAGGCAGTTGTGAACGCTCTAAATCATGTTAGGCTGGATTCTCTTTTATAGAGTTTGTGTTCGTCGTATATAGTCGGTGGTGGGAGTGGGACAACGTATCTGCAACCAGATACACAACCAAGGGCTATCCCGTAGGGTGATTCCCTCTCTTATGAAACTTAGCGGTGGGTGAATACCCTCCTGCTACAGTTTCGAGATACGGACTGCCACATTATTGCTTGCGCTGATGATCTTGCGCTGACAATAGCGGGAAAGCATGCCTTAATTTTATGTGATCCAGTAAAAAGCGCTTTTACTTTGAAACCTGCTACAGAGAAGCTGTTATGGTTCCTTAAATCTACAATCAGGAATAAGCTGATCCATGTTTAGAGTGGGCTGAATTAGCGAATGGGATGAAGATCAAAGCTTGCACCGATATCCTAGTTCGGTCCCCATATATACTGACTGTTCTAAATTGGACCTTGGAAGGTGGGGTATACTCGCAAGAAACCTCACTCAGCCTAAGATTCGGTAACCGGATTTCTTTAACAAATTTTCAAAGAGCCTGATCGGCTCTTATCTTAACCTGCAGCTTCTCTGGTAGTCAGGCAGCTAACAAANGCACCGATATCCTAGTTCGGTCCCCATATATACTGACTGTTCTAAATTGGGCCTTGGAAGGTGGGGTATACTCGCAAGAAACCTCACTCAGCCTAAGATTCGGTAACCGGATTTCTTTAACAAATTTTCAAAGAGCCTAATCGGCACTTGAATAAGATAAGTTCACATGAAGAATACTTATAAACAGCCGACATACTCTAGTATATAAATTGGCAAAGAGGCACGCCCAACTTTTAGTAGGGTTCACAGACCACAATGGCAAATCAGGCAACTGTTTGACAGATGAACTGGCAATGAAAAGAACCGCCTAGTTCTATGGCGTCTATTAGTTAACTTGATTATGACAAATCCGCGCTAAGCATAGCCATGGAATGCATACTCACGGATATAGTTTAGATGCCAGGGAACCTTATTGCTGTGATCATAGGTATTCGGCTGTCTTCTTCTAAACTTTGGCTGGAGGCTAAATTTTCTTTATATTTCTGTTGAGATAGGTCGACTCAGCCACTCGGCCTTCGATATGTAGATACTTCTCCGCAATTGTATTACTTTATTTTACTTGGGTAACTTTTGGTTGGTTTCTTTTTAAATAATCACCATACGCTCTATTCCGATTTGAATGCTTTTGTCATGAAAACCCCTCACCACAAAAGCTTGGATGGTAAATGCATAACGCCATCTGCTTAAACTAACCTTTCGAAATTTTAACCAAAAAACCACTCAAGTCATTCGATTTTGGTGGCAAAAGGAGCAGCACGTCCTTAATGTCAGTAGGTAATTGAGTGGCAGTGAAATAAGCAGAGT
>NW_016211868.1:0-150 GCF_001687245.7 Rhagoletis zephyria
TAACATCCTTTTATGAACCATACGTTAAGTTGAATGGAATTTGTAAAAAAATGCTTCCAAGAAATATTTATTAGTATTAACCAAACCCTTCAACTAAATTAACGATTTGTTACAACCTAGATGAATATTAGAAGCTTTAATATATTTAGT
>NW_016211868.1:250-1839 GCF_001687245.7 Rhagoletis zephyria
CCTTGGTAACAGTTCCCAAATATTGTCAAAATTCGGAAACTAAATATCTTTAGTTGTCGAAACTAATCCTTTTTCTCAGTGTACAATTTTCTTACTTTTTCTTATATGGGGGGAGGCGGCGTCCCGTAGATTCTTACGTAATATTATTTTTCTTGTATTCTTATTCAAAATTGTTCTTTATAAAATACGAAAATTCTCCCAATTAAAACACTAAATTGCATTGAAATGAAAAGTATACATTAAATACGGAGGATATTATAATTTTTTACAACTTTTGCTTTAATTTTTCTATTTTTCTAAAAAAACGTTACTCTTCGGTGTCTTTTATAACCGAAAAATGCAGCTCGAACACAAACAGGCGAAAACTCCCTTACGTAATATATGGACAGCCCCACAAGCATTCACAAAAAGCTTCACTTGATCTTTTCTGAGCCTCAGCGTCGAAGAGCAAAGAGGATAATATCACGACGCGGGCGAGAGCTCATGTGTGTCATCACAGAAAATGAAACAGAGGATACTGTTGAGTGGGTGAATCAAAAAGAAATTTCAGTGGACTGTGACAATGAAATACCTTTGAGTGAAAAAGAAGTACGAGATATCCCTGTGGCTACTCCTCTTTCAAATTGGCTGGCTGGACCGTGGGCCAAAGAAACCGACAACAAAGAATGACTAGTATAACTATGTAATGAAGTTTTTAAGACTGACTAGACATACAGCCTATATTTGTTTGATGGAAATATATAGTATTTTCTAATGTTTAATTGAAAAAACATGTCTAGGGGATTTTTAACCTTACGTAAGATCTGCGGCGGGGGGAGGGGGATCAATTAAATCTTACAATTTATTACGTGAAGGGAGGGGGTTCAAAACAGGCGAAAACTCCCTTACGTAATATATAGACAGCCCCAAAGCTGGCAGGAGTCCGCAAGGTTGCAGAAATATCTCAAAATATGCACCTGCTTTACACTGTCACGGAAAAAAAATCCTGAAAATCAACGCAAACTTTTAGTAACTTCAATCTTGCACTTTATTGTACTAAAATTAATTTTTTGGAGTCTTATTAAATAGTTTGCAGTTCAGGGGAACCCTTGCAGATTTTTTTTTTAGTTTTTGTACAAAGTTTGACCCAAAACCTGAGGTCTTCCACATTTTTTTGAAATCTACCACATTTTTTTCCAGAATTCACCACACAGAATTTTCAAGTCCGATCACTGCCACTAAGTTAAACTAAGTTGCATTAAGTTTACAGCTTGACTTAAGTACACACAAATAAATTCTTAAATAATATTAGGCCTTTTTAAAAATACACCCCGCGATAAAATTCTACGGTCACCAAATTTGAGCTATATATTTCATTTTTTCAAATTAATTTTAATATTTTTTTGTATGAAAGTATAGCTCATTGAAAAAAAGTCAACAATGGCGCTGCTCATTTTCTTCCATAAAAATTAAAATGCCAACATTCCTTATATGGAATAAGGTGCGCAACACCGTCAACAAAAAAAAAGCCAAAGATCAATGGTATTTTTCAGACATTTCGAACTTGCACCTTTTAATGAATGAATGGCATTCAAAAATATTTACCCAAA
>NW_016211869.1:0-1839 GCF_001687245.7 Rhagoletis zephyria
TATATGTAGTCCAAAAAGTTTAAAATTAAAACCGAAATTTTGAACCGTGCAGTAAATTTTTGATAACCGCAGATTTATTTGGAATGAAATATTACAAATTGAAGTGAAATGAATATTTTAAGAAAACATCTACCATCGTTGATTGCAATTCATCTATTTAAGCTTTTATTTAACGAAAAATNAAATTTTCTATGCATTTGTCAAAAATTTCACTAGCCTTATGAGCTACTGAAATTTTATTCACCTCATAGTTGTCAAAAATTTACTCGACGCGAACTTTGTTACCGATTCACACACGCTCGAAGTAAATTTGTAGAAGTGTCAGTAGTGCTGCCACTGAAACTGAAAGGTTTTTATAATTACACCGGGCCCCTGCCAAATGCCCGGCCCGTGCCCATCTCTACTTCTGGCCTCTAAAGTGTCAAATAAATAGTCTTGCTTTTTTAAACATCATAGTGGTACATGTGAAATATTTATAAACAAAATTTTCCCACTTTTTATTCAGCCCATTAACTTTTAGTACAATAAAGTGCAAGTTTCAAGTCGCGGAAAAGTCCCATTGATTTTGATAATTTTTTTCGCTGACCGTCTCACGCATTTCTTCAATAAAAATATGTATGTTCGAACTTTTTTTCATATGGAGGAAAGTGCAAAGACAATTGGGTTGAATTGGGGGTTTTTTTAAACTAACCAAAATTTAATTTAAATTTTAGTAGCAATATTTTCAAGCCAGGTTCACCCCAACATCAAAAAAAAAAATAAAATTTGTTCTAATAGAGGACGCCCCTTGGCAGACCTCCGAGTGTATTTCCGCCATAAATAACAGCTTCTCCTAAAAATACAATCTTCGTTCGAAGTCGGCGTAAACTGTAGGTCACTCTCCTAATTTGGGTTAATAAAAAAAAAAAAGTTCGAAGATTTATTTTTTTTTTTGTAAAAGGGAAATCATTTCACTAAAATAGTTTTTGGTGAAACGGTCTACATTAGAGTGGTAAAACTTTTGTATGGGGGGAAAAACTTTCATCCGAAAAAACGGGGCACACCCTCATATTCTCCTTTTGATATTTGTAGTGTCTATACCAACTTTCATTTTTCTACTGTAACCAATACAGGCTGCTCAATGACCTTGAAATGCGCTACTGTGATCGCCTGTGTCTTTTTTTAGATAATTTAAATTTGAAATACTCTTAGGTTGGTTAACCAATTACTTGATTAATATATACACACTTCTAGTGTAAAATATGAGCATCATGAGCGGCCTCTAAATTTATACTTAGAAACCTAAAGTTTGGTACCTTTTTCGGCAAGACGAAACATTTTGGAAGGTGCCCCAAGCCCTAACTCGGCAATTTCTTTTCGACCACTCTAATCTACATATATATTTATTATTTAACAATAAAGTTTGTGTGGTCGCACAGACCAACATCAGTAGTTATGTGACTTTTTTGTAAGCACAGTAGTTAAGGGCTAAGTTAGTTTGTCATCGCTAATTAAAAGTGAGTTATTTATCGAAATCCAGCAAAAGAATTTTCTACACTTTTATTATTTTGTATCAATTGATATTTTTTTTCTGCAGGATATGTACATAAATACTCAATTTTTTTGCTGTTTGGAGGACATATATAGTATGTATAAGTAGGTACATATCGATACCTGATGGGAAGATCAACCTATCTCGGCAGCCAGTTAAAAAACGCCCTATCTCAGAAAACTTTTCAAGAACGCCCTACTTCAGAATTTTGATGGAAAAACGCCCTATTTCAGAATTTTATTGAAAAACACCGCATCGAAGAATTTGGTTGAAGAACACCCTATCTCAGAATTCGGTTCAAAAACGCC
>NW_016211870.1:0-1332 GCF_001687245.7 Rhagoletis zephyria
ATGTGTCGGCATGGTATATTAATAGCTGCGATCCAAGAGACGAAGTTGCACAGCAATTCAACTGCTGCCCGGCAGGATATCACCCTGATATAGGTGCGCTCCTCAGAGGTGAAAACCGTATGGTAGTAGGTGACTTTAATGCGCACCACGATCTTTGGCACTCNGACACGCACAACACTCGCACAACTTCGCTCCGGCTACTGCAGCAGGTTGAACTCCTACTTGAGTAGGTTGAATGAGGATGTGCCGAATGAGTGTCCGGCATGCGGAGAGACCCCACATGACTCGAAACATCTCTTCGCATGCCCGGAAAACACGACAACCCTAACGGCCTTGTCCCTGTGGACAAACCCCACAGAAGCTGCACGCTTCCTAGGGTTGCCGTTAGTGGAACTTGACGACAACGACTGAGATACCAACCGATCTGGGCGGAGTTGTTGTAGCCGCTACAACAACAACAACAACAAGACGACGTCTTACAACCACCGGAAGAACTTAAATATGGTTCTCGCTGGTATGCTTTTCATACATAAAGCCCGGAACTAAAACCGGTATGTTCTCCTTGTGACCTGAAGGTGAAATGTGCAGTACCGGTACTTTTACCCCGGTAAATTTGCCTACACCTTCGTTAAAGTGGAGGGTCACTACGATATATGAAAACTGTCCCGCAGATTTATCAAAAGTTCGAGGCACCCAATACAAGCGGCAATACTCCACCACTGATGAAAATTTGCAATACTGTTGCAACTTCCCTCCTGATAAAACGTTGCTAGAAATTCACACCGAACGTGATACTTTAATAATTCGCACAATACTGCGGTTGTGATTGCATCTCAAACAAGCCTGCTTGCTTTGACGAATTCGTATTCAAACGAAACATACTGAATTGGAAGTTATTTTAGCTAAATGCATTTTATAGTTGAAATCAAATGCAGGGTCGGATAATTGACTGCTTACTTGCGGGCGAATTTCAACCCCTGTCAGTTTGAAATTAAGGGGAATTTTATTGAAAGTCACCCGGAGGTAAATTGTAGATCCTGCCTCCCATTTTGTTAAGTGACATTTCAATTACAGTGGTGCCAGTGGTTGTGCAAAGTTATGTGAAGTATGCATAATCAGACTTTTAGCCCATCGACCACTTGCAAATCGCCCATCTTACGGCACACAAATTTTACAGAAGCGACGTTGACTTCATAGGCGATATTTATACCTTTCATGAGCATGAAATGGTATTATAACTTTGGTCCGATGTTTGTAAGTACCAGAACAAAAAGAGATAGACCCATTAAAATGTATACTTATATGATCAGAACGTCGAGCTGAGTTGATTTA
>NW_016211870.1:1426-1838 GCF_001687245.7 Rhagoletis zephyria
CTTTATGTAGGAAACTAAACCCAATAAATTGTGTTACCGGTTTACATACCGATCACATAGCAGTGAAAATCACTTAGATTGGTGCCATATAAAGTATATCTTCCATACCTCTGATTGTTTAGATGCGATTTTTTATATAAGTATGTAACTCCTCTATCGATGTATGCAGATGTATTCAAAAGTAGTAATCTGTCAAAGTAAAATTTGCAGAAGACAGCGCTGCTCTTACTTGTTTAGCTACAGAAATATCCGTTATTTTACAAATGTTGTTGTGTGTATGCCTCAAACTCGATGCCTCAGGGTTATTTCCAAATCTGTTTTTTGACACTGCGGCGATTTAGTCGGTTTTGCTACTGGTCGAAGTGCGATTTTGCAAAGGCATCAACGATATGGAAAGGCCATATCTTCGCCA
>NW_016211871.1:0-1838 GCF_001687245.7 Rhagoletis zephyria
TTTTTTTTTTTTTTGCTTATTAATGCAAATAATAGTAATTTGTGGATAGAAGGCATAACAACTTTTGTTAAGTAACTTTTTACATACAAATGAATATGAGATAAAATGATATAAATAAAGCAAAAAAAAAACAATGTGAGTAGGTGAAATATAAAAATAATATTTATTTACGACATACATATGTACACATAATACGGTGGTCTAAAAATATACAAAAATGTTTTGTTTTTTTTTTTTTGCAATTCCTATAAATATATTTTTATTCAACAAATAAGAATCTTTCTGATAAAATGTCTTCCAAAAAATACTACAACTTACAAATTCTTCTAAGTACCTATATTTCCATAACCGATAATCTTATCCCTAATATGCAAAAAATATATACCAAACAAAAAAGGATTAAGTTAAATAAATATGCATTACAATAAAGTTGTTTAAAGGTTTATGAATGAAAATCAAAAATTTTTTTTTNAAAACACTTAGTGCGGAGCACACGCTCGGAAGCAGCCCAGTGGGAAAATGTAATGTATAGTAATCGAAAAAATAATCGGTGAAACAACCCTCTTCACATTCGAAAATGCATTTTTTCCCCACGGCGATGTCCTAAGAAAAGTCGGGCATTCCATTTTGCATTACCTAGTATCGAAAAATGAATGTGTTTTGATATGAAATTTTTGGAACTTTTTCAATACATTAGAATACTGATTATAAAGTTAGCTGTAATATTATCGGGAACGCATAAGAAATACATTATATTATTTATCATGCTTGTAATGCATTACTACTTTTCCGACT
Source organism: Rhagoletis zephyria (assembly GCF_001687245.7). Taxonomy (NCBI): domain Eukaryota; kingdom Metazoa; phylum Arthropoda; class Insecta; order Diptera; family Tephritidae; genus Rhagoletis; species Rhagoletis zephyria. The sequence continues at coordinate 796 of NW_016211871.1, forward strand.
GGGAGTGTAACTGCATAGAACTATGTATGTATAGTAGAGGGGAAAAAGTTTGCGATATTAGTAAATTCTAGTCTATTTTTGTATTTGAAAAATTATGTTAGAATTCATCCTTATCCGAATTTACTAATCGCCGCAGTCCTTAACTGCATCTGGGTCTGTATCTGTATTTGTACCTGTATCTGTATCTGCATCTGTATCTGCATCCGCTTCTGTATCTGCATCTCTATCTTTATTTTGATTCCTTCACTTCATCTTCAACTTCATCTTTATCATTATGTCTACTTCTCTCTTTAAACTTATATTTTTCATTATCCTTGTATTCATCTCTTTGTTCGTTTTCTATTAATCCTCATCTTCTCCTTAATCTCAAAACTTAAACTTTGCGTGCATTGCAATAATTGCCTTTGTATTTGTCGTTTTCTTTGGCTGCGTCTTTGCATTTGTCTCTGCCATTATCCTTATATTCATCATTATCTTGATATGTTCCCATATCTTTGTTTTCGCTTTGTCTTTGTATCTCCCCGCCCATAGTTCCATTTAACGCAGTCGTTGGTTTTCCGTCACCACATTCGCAAATTCCCCCTTCTCCATGGCGTTAAATATTTAACGCAAACATCTCGGAACTCGATTAAGAAGCATAACTTCAAAATTCCGAGAATCCTTATTTTGGATATTTTTTAGTTCTCGGGAAGAAATGTTAAGCCACCCTAGTATTCATATGTATTAGGCACGAAGAATGCCACAGCTACGTAAGCTAACAAAAATGTGCGTTAATACTTATTTTACAAACTTTTTGAACGGTCTTTATTTGCGCGATTTGGCACCATGCAACCGCAGCGCATTGCCCTATATACTACATTTCAGGGTACCTAAGGTCGTCATCACCAACAACTTTCACCTAAGTAACGTGTCTGTGCTAAAATGTGCGTTTATATATATGTATATATGTCTGACTTTTAAAAGTTTTTGGAGAAGTAGATTTTTGGAAAAAAAATTAAATTCTGTGCGCAAAATGTTCTTAAGCCAGGCGACGGCATTGTTGC
>NW_016211872.1:0-1838 GCF_001687245.7 Rhagoletis zephyria
AGATCTCCTCGCCGTTTGGTTTTAGGCAAGGCGATTCACTCTCGTGCGAGTTTTTCAATCTGATACTGGAAAGCATCATAAGAACTGCCAAACTGAATCGCCAGAAACCCAAGGAAGTCAGCGCAGCATATTTCAACTTTAAAAAAGAAGCTAAAGGGGCCGGTCTATCGGTGAACATGGACTAGACAAAGTACTTCCTGTCAACACATAAAAAGTAGGATCCAGCATAACCACCACCAATATTGTCAGTCTGGAGATAAAGCGAAGAATAGCTCTTACCAAAAGGTGCTACTTTGGGCTCGGTAGACAATTGAAAAGCAGACCCTCTCCCGACGAGCAAAAATCACACTCTACAATTCTCCTATCATGTCCGTATTCTTATATGGTGCAGAAACTGGACGATGTGTAACAAAAATGAGGTTGCTTTGGGGGTTTTCGAGAACCATTCTGCGCAAGATCTATGGCCCTATTCACGTATGAGACAAGTACGGAAGAAGAGGAAATGACGAACTCTACGAGCTTTTTAACGACCTGGACACAGTCAAGCGCATAAAAATACAACAGTTGGGCTGGCTTGGACATATTGAACGCATGGATGACGACGCTCTGATGGAAAAATTTTTCGACTCCGCACCCATTGTTTGAAAACGAAAGCAAGCGCGCCCACGAATACGATGAAAGGACGACGTGCAGAGGTACCTGTCCACACTGGGAATTAACTACTGGCCCAAATCCGCAAAGGAGGCATGCAACTGGTGTGACTTTTTGGTCTCGGCTCAAACCCACAAACGATTGTATAAAAAAAGACATCAACATAAACATCCAAAGGGAATAACCGATCAAAAAATATAAAGCCGATGCCAAAGGTAGATGATTTACTAATAAGCTGTCACTAAAGCTGTCACGACCTAGATAAAGCTTTCTTTGATTTTCCTACACACTAAAGCNACACTTTTTAACTTTATTTACTAATTTTTCTCTTTTTCGAAATTTACTTTTACAACTTTTTTTCTAAGCTTGACCATAGAACAATAACATAGCTATTAGCTTAGCTGACAAGCAACAAGCTGAAGCAGAGTTGCTGCAGTACAAGCCATAGCAACACTGAGAGGATAAAGGTTAAAAAGAGTATAGAAATGTGGCGCAGTGAGGAAGTTGGAAACAAAAGGTAGTAGAAAGCTTTTGCCTGCACTCACATAAAAGGTAGTAACAGCTGGTTGAACATGGCAGTGAGGAGGACAAAAAATGCAGCAAAGGATTATTATTAAAATAATTGCTTGCATAGCAAAATACCTAGCAAAAAACTACATACATAGATACTTAGTTGGAAGTATGAAAAGAGCACAGAAAAAAAATTACAAATTAAAAAAATTATGAAAAAAATAAAGACTAAAGAGTAGTGTACAAAAGAAAAAAGGAAACAATTAGAAGCTACTCATTAAAACGCAGCTTTGCTGGTGCTGTTCACTAGCGTGCCGCCAGCCCGCTCGCACAAATGCTGCGTGCACTCGCTACATACTTAGCTTGCCTAACTTTCTTCAACTCTTTGCTCCGTCATTGGCACTGTCTATGCACTTCAATACAGTGGACAGTGTGTTAAAAAGCGTTAAGTTCACTTTGTTTCGTTAATAACTTTTCTACAAAGTGTAGCTCCTTTATATGTATATTTTTTCTCTAATTTGTTTTTTCTCTTCCCCTTTGTTTTCCTCATTTTTTTAAGTATTAAAAATTCTGCTTTATGATGCTTTAAATGCTTTACAATCCTCTCAAATGTGCTCTGCCTCTCCAGCCCCTGACTTGCAACAACTTCTCACAAATTGCATAGTCGTGTAAGTCGA
>NW_016211873.1:0-1838 GCF_001687245.7 Rhagoletis zephyria
TTCCAATTTGCTTTTGGGCGAAGTTTCGTCAAGCGTCCGTGACCATACGTTAGCTATTTACAGCTGATGTGCTATATGTAGCTGTAAGAGCCCATGCCATTTTTTTTTATGTTAGGGGTTCTTTAAAGCTTCCTTAACAAAACAGTGATATATACATACCTAATAACAATGTGTACTGGGGTGTCTATCCTAGCTGGTTATTTTAATCAATAATTCTATTTGTGATCGAAGATATTTTAAAGATCTTTTATTTTATTTTAAAGCATAAAAAAAAAAGTAAATCATCCAGTGGCCACTCTTAAAAGCAAATAAATTACGGTTATATGAAAATGTTCGCTATTAAGGGCGAAAAGCTTTCATGAATGTTAAAAGCACACCAGAGTCGTTCAAGAAACTACGTTCTTAAACGTATTCCTGCTAGAACTTCTTCCAGTTAAATTCCACTATCTAAGCAATTCAGTTAGTATTTGCAAAAATCACTTACAAAAAAGCTTATGATAATATGCACTAAAATAAACCAACTACTAAATGTACAATTCAAATATTTGTACATGCACACACTTATGTCATCATGTGTATTAGGGTGCGGCAGAATTTTTTTTTACAAAATTTGCTACGCATAACGCCATTATTTTATTACAACGCTTTTATCAACTTGCAATGTTGTATGTCCAGACCACCATATACATACTATAAATATAGCAAAAGTATTTATGGCAAACCTAGTCTAGATATCAACCTCGTCGTAGGTAACTATTATCACAGCGCGCGGCAGTGCGCGCGTGTGACGAAAGCAGCAACAGTAGCTTGCTGAAATGACTCGCTTATATATACACGAGATTTGGAAGTTTTTATCCAGACGTCCAATCGATATGTGTGAGATATCGTTGGAAAGGTATTGCAGAGTGTGCCCAGAAAAATATTCAAGCTTCGTAAACGATTAACCGGATTCTTAAAAATTAGGCTAAAGTGTTGCGTAACAAAAAACGTTTTTTTGCTTTTGCCGCTTTAAGGGGGCATGTGGGCACATCCAACATATGTAGTGTTATTCTATAGGCCAATACCTTTCAAACGATACCTTATATATTAAGTTCCGGCTCCAATTTGCAAAGATATAGAGGTAAATGTTTTTTGCTTCGTGTCTCCACTACGAGATGCTTTGTATGTATGTATGTGGCGTCTGTACGTACCATCATTTAATTTTTTTTCAAGCTTTCAGGAATTAAAGTACACAAAAACTAAGAAGGTTTTGTTCCAGGATGTTTTGATTCGTATGCCTGTGTGGGCGTGGCTGCTGCCTGAAATTCAAAAAAAGGCAATTTTTTAAACTACCACTGAGGCCGCACTACTCAGTCCATGTCATTGATGTGGATATCAGTAGAAGGGTCTTCAAACAAGCTATCTAACGCTATATTTTGTGTTTATAAAATTTAAATACACCATAACGTTATCGCCTGAAAACTAAAAATCGGGCTGCTGAAAATAGAGATTTCGAGCATTTTCTCAAAAACTGGTTAGTCGATTTTATTCTAAGTTTCCACAAGTCTAGCCCAAAACCTTAGCTGTCATCTGGTATATAGCTTATGTCTCGGAAAACTCTTGTTTTGGAGATATTGCTATTCAAATTGAAAAAATGTCGCTCCAAAAAGTAGAAATCTTAACAACAATTAAACTACGGTTCAATCAGACGAATACAGTTGTTTATTGTATCGAAAGTTGGTACCAAGTTGATAAGTTTTTATTATTTCTCATATTTTTTTAATTTTTAATTTTTTCTAATACATATCAACCTTGATATCATCATATCCTTGATCATCCTTTTTCGCTTTATTCCGTAT
>NW_016211876.1:0-1838 GCF_001687245.7 Rhagoletis zephyria
TCTATTTTTCATCCCAACAACTTTGGTGGCGGGAACTTTTTGGTACACGTCACAAGTACAGTGGAGGTGGACCCCCTTCCCGGTGCAGTAGCAGTAGCGGTATTCCTGATATCAGCGCTAAGAATTTCAGAGTGACTTTGGCAAGAGCCGGCGGTAAAGTTATGGCCTGCGTGCTGATAAGAAACAACACAATGCCTACGATGATCCAATGCGGGACTGGGTCCAATGCTTATTCCCGAATCTCTATAAGGGCACTTTCGGACACTAGATAATGGAACTTAATTGTAAGAGAGCTGCCTTTGTCCGACCTCACTTCACTTTTTCCAATCTGGTACACCTGGAATCCCACTTTTGAATTTTACGTGGAAAACGTGTGTGGAGACCAGGTACTTCGCCAAGGCTTGGAGGGTAGTCAGTGTTGCGTTCATCGTAAGTATTTATAGAAAGTCTTCACGCATAAATATTATGCATTAGGAGCCTTCCTCGATATCGAGGGACCTTCAACACTGTCACCCCAAAGGCAATAGTCAAGTCTATTCATAATATGGGGATTGAAATAAACCAAATAAGGCTTACTAATAGCTGACTTCATGACAGAACTGTCGCGGCAGAGTGGTGGGCGCCTGTACTCAGCGCAGAGTCAATACTGGCACTCCGCGGTAGTTTTTCCTCGCTCTGAACACAAAGCTTAAAACGCTTACGGAAAAGCTCCCAGAAACTTCTTCTCTACTTATATTCCCTCAAGAGAGTACTGGGTAGGGCGGGGTTACCCGAAGAAGGGAGCGGTAAACCGTTATCCTCAAATAAGGAGTAACTAGGAACGTCTCTGTCCTCCTGCGGCATACTCTTGGATCGTTGAGCCTAGTGTTCGCTCGGCCAGCGCAATACTAACACGCGATAATGAAATTGCATCTCTACTAAATATATACCTAATAAAGTGGACAAAAAGAAAGCGATGCTCCTATTGCGATATAGAAAAGGAAAAGAAGATGTTTATCTGCTATAGCAAATGGTTTGATAGGGCACTTTAAAATACTTTTAGCAGCGCAAGACACGAGTGGCCCATCGTTACCTCTTAAAGCTGCCGAAAAACACGTTACCTCTCAAGGTCTAGTGATGGGGGATCTGACAGGCCATTGCACGATTGGTATTCACATGGTAAGACTAGGAATTTCAATTGATCCTTTTTGTATCAGCTGTCAAGAGAAAGATGAGGTGGAATCACCTTCACACTTTTTTTTAGGCTGTCCAACCTCCGCGAGGCTAAGATGGAAGCATTTTGGCTCGCACTTCTTAACTAATACTGATCTCTCAGGAATCGAAATTAGCCGCAATCCCTTTCCTGGGAAACCACTTTAACCTAACCAAACCTAAGCTGTACTTCTTTGGGCTATGAAATAGTTGTTCACATTAGTCATACCACACATTTTTTTCGCACTAGCTTCGTGACAACCGGCTTCACCTAAACCAAACACAGAGACTGCGACACGAATAAAATTCATAAAGTCCTTCTGATACTGGATCCTTCTTTCATATCATTAAAATGTATTAAAAATTTTAAATTAAAATTTGACTTCAAAACAATTATAAATCAAGCTTTGTATGGTGAAAAGGCATTTAAAACTTTCAAAGAGAGAGTTATAAGTTTTATTCTTATAGAGCAGCATGAAACGGTTTTTAAAAGCCTATCCCTTGCCTTTTTGTATAATACTTTTTATTTGTGCGGAAGTTGAAAGGTCAGTAAGGCATGCCGTAAGTGCCAGCAATAACAACTATATACCACAACAACAACAACAACAACAACAACAACAAAGTAGAAGCCCCACATCGACAACGCC
>NW_016211877.1:0-1838 GCF_001687245.7 Rhagoletis zephyria
TGGGTTTTTTGTTGTAGAATTAACCATATTTTTATAAAAAATTAGCGAAGGGTAAAATATTTTTATTTTTTTTAGTATTGTAAAAAATTTGCTGTACCAAAACTTTATTGACTGACTGTACATACTACAACTACATATACTGCATACTTAGACAAATATTTACTAACATATAAACATACGTACGTGTGTATGTAAATAGGGACTGAATATCCAAATACCCAGTAACTCACAACAAAGACATACTACTGCTTTACAATGTAATTTTATAATTACACTGTTTTTAAATTTAATAAAATACCCCCGCATTTTTTTTTAGTTTCTGTAGGCGTAGTTTACTTTTCAGCGCTGTCAAAATTAATTACGCTCAGCATTGACTGACGCATGTGCGTTGGTGTGTAATGTTGCAATTATACATACTTACATACATATGTACATATGTGTGATTGAGACTATTAATGCCGCATCCGACGCGTTGGCATTCCCCATAGATTTTTAATTATTTTATGCCACATTTTTGGAATAAAAATTATTTTTTACTTTGCGCTCCTTGAGTATGGCTTGCATTTTTTACACACATACATACATACATACATACTTATGTGTTTATACATTTAAAATTTTACAGCAAATTTTCTGTTGCTCTTTGTCACCTTTCAAACGCTTTATGGGTGACAAACCAGCCTCGCATATTTTAATTACATTAACTTTCAGACATCGCTCGACTCTCCAACTAGTTGGGCAATAATATGATTGCCATACATACATATATGTACATAAATATGTATGTGCTTATAATTTATTTTTTTTTTTTATTTTAAATGCTGCCGGAGTTGAGCTACTTCAACCAGTTTCATTTCAACTGCTCTGACAACTGTTTTCCTACTTCCATAATTAACAGGACACGACTACGTTGTGCGGTGGTGTGTGTATGTGAATTGTTCATTCCTATACACATTTTGTCATGGACATTATGCTGGTTTTCGAGTTTTATTTTTCAAGCTTTTATCTAGTGCTGGAGTCGGAGAAAATCAGTTAAAGTATCAAAATGTGCATAATTACCTTGGCTTTTCATTAGAGTGTGAGATAGTTTAGAATAAAAAAAAAATGTTGCTTTAAAAATCGCATTTTTTTGGGGCTTTACTAAGTGGGAGTTGGAATTCAGCGGCTTATCACGAATTTTACTAGTATAGGCAGAGTCTTTGAAAAATATAACCTCAATGCACTTAGCACAAGTGAAGCAAAATCAGTCGCAGTTTTCCAAATAAAGCGAAGCATGCGTCTCAAGGAACCGCATTTTGCCCACCAACGGCATGGTCACACACCGCTTAGAACAATTCAGCACTCTACTGCTTCCTTTATCAAGTCAAATTTCCCAGCCTAATTACCGAATGAATTTTACCATTCGACCGATTTACTTGGCTTTCACATTTTACACATTAAACTGTACTATACAACAATTTTTCATTTGTTAAACAAGAACAACTGTCAGCCGGCATTGACTGTCGGTCGGCAACGCATTATTAAGCAATAAATGTACAGCAACATGCATTTATNCCCACACACACCCACATTCACTTTCGAGCACTCACACATACATATGTACCTACCTACATATGTACATACCTACGCCCAACAATTGCAAATCTGCCTGCCACACAAATGATTATAAAATTGCGCATACGCCATGCCATACGCTAACCGAGCAACGAACGAACGCACGCACGCACGCAAACGCTGTACACTCGTTTGGCTACTTAACATAAACACTTATTAAAAGAGTGACATTTTTCAACATTAAATTAATTGCGCAACTGGTTATTAACGTTGACATTTCTCGG
>NW_016211878.1:0-1838 GCF_001687245.7 Rhagoletis zephyria
CGATATCATGCCCATTTTCCAAAATTCCATAAAAATATTACTTCTTTTTTTGGGTATGTTGTTAGTATCAATTTTTTCGATAATTTGGTAAAAATTTAGTTAGTGATGCAGTCATATTAAACTAACCAATATCTTAAAAATTGCGTTTTCCATTTTTGGATATCTCCTTTAGTTTCTGAGATATTGAGTAAAAAGTGTCGTTAATTTAGAAGAAATTTTGATCACATTTTGTTGTATCTCATACAAAGTGGCTGCCAAATTGTGGACAGATGGCGCTTACGACAAAATTTTACTAAAGAAAATCCTTCAAAAAACAATAACTATTAAAAATTAAATAATTTAAGAGTTTTGTGAACTAGTAACATTTTCAGAGACTTTGGAGAAAATCTATCTTCGCGTTTTTGAGAAATTGTATTCCAAACTGCAATCGCGATTTCCCACAGCCTACCGAAATTAACATACGAAAATCTTTTACCCAGGCGACGAATATGTATTCCCAAAAACTATAAAGCAAAAAAAAAATAACAATTTTTCCCGATTTGTTTTTGTTTTGCATGTTAAATTATGGGAACGATTTATTCACATGGAATTGGCGATAGAAATCACACGAAAGGGAGTCACCTCGTTTGGTACCAAATTGCTTGGAGAGGTCCTTCCCGATTATGACGGAGCTGGTGGTTTTGCTGAACGTCATTTTACACAGCCATATCATTTTCACGGGGATGCCAAATTCAGGATATTTTCGGAACTTATCGATATAATAATCGACATTTTTATCGATTTTGGTATCGATATTTTTTTCGATTTTGTTATCAATATTTATCGATTTTGTTATCGATATTTTTAACTATTTTGTTATCCATATTTATGGTTATGGAACAGTTATCCACAAAATAATAGGGGTGCGATATTTTGACCAGTTTTGGCTATTTGTCTTTTATCTATTTAATGTTTATTATTTTTTTATAAAGGTCTAGTTGGTTATACAACAAACACCATATTATTTTGTGAACAACGGTTATAATCAATCAATATTTTTAGCCCTCTACTTTTTCCTGCACACATGCTTTGCTCAAAATATTTGCAATAAAATGATTATCTTGAACAGGGACGTGAACGGGTTTTGAACCGGAAAACCGCTTTTTTCTATTAATTAACTGAACCATTAACCGAACCGAAATTTTCCACAAATGTTTGATCCGAACCGAAAACCGAACCACTTTCTATAAAGGTTTAAAGGTTCGTTTCAACAAAGTTTTAATAGATAAATGTACCCACTTTTTTTCTTTTTGTTATACATGGTAATACCTACCATTTAGACAGAACTTACAGGAAGTCGTTCCTATTGACATAAAACCAGAGAGTAACTGAACAACTGTTCCTAGTCAGAAGTTACAGGATTTAGTCCCGAGTTTTTTTTCCTGTAAGTTCATGAAAAGTGTCAAATGATCAGTTGATTTGCATGTGCAAGCAAAAACAAAAAGCGGTGAAAGCAAAAAACCTTATATTTGTAAAAAAAAAATGGAAGTAAACAACGAAATGTTTGAATATGTATAGATTTTAATAATTATTTAGTGATATTTCAGCCGAATCAGTGTTGTACAAATGACATGTAAACAAACCGACTGACGTTTTTACTGGAAATAGTGCTTTTTGCGTTCCCATGCACTTCTGCATCTGTTCTTCTTTTNTGTTCTTCTTTTACTCTCACTTGAGAGAGTAAAATTGTAGTTTGACAGTTCCACAGGTTTTAGTCCGAAGTTCAAAGGAACAGACTAAATATCAAATGTATGTAAAGGCAACCCATCTCATTTGACAGACACTTGACCCTTAACCTT
>NW_016211879.1:0-827 GCF_001687245.7 Rhagoletis zephyria
GTCAATGAGCGTCTTTTCATGTCGTATGCCTAGAAATATGCTTTGGCACGCGCATTTTCGTATGTATGTGTTGCTTCCCCATATACATAAATACTATATAATGTACGTATATACATATATTCATATGCACTTATATTCTATGATGTACTACTAGATTACCGCGATGGCTTTTGTTTTTGTTTTTCATATAAATTTTTAACGATTGCCATTTTTAATAGCGCTTATCGCAATTAGAACCGTTTAACTTTGCCATTTAATCGAATATTAAACTGTATGCCAAATAATTTTCGTACATAAAAATTTACAGCTGGCAATGTACTATATATTTGTTGCACGAACGAGGTACAAAATGATAATAATGCGTGTGTAAGAATTTAAATAATTCAATCAATTTAATTTGTACTAAAAGTTATGTTTTACTTGCTTTGAGAAAAATCGAAAGGCTTTTGAATGCCACATTCAAAACTAAGGTTATACTTATGTATTTATATGTCATCATCAATGCGAAAGGCCCTAAATAATAAAATTTGAAATATTTTTATTTTATATTCACATTGTGAATGCTTCTGGTCTTTACAAGAAAAAATATATATAACAAGTAAGAATGTCTAAGTTCGGGTGGAGCCGAACATTAAATACCCGGCGCAAGTATTAAATATATGTTTTTTCACCTTTCCGAAAGCTACCGCTAGATGGTAAGCCGGGTTGTATCAATTTTGAGTAAATAAGCCTTCTTAAATTTCGAAATATCGCAGTTTCAAGCATTTCTGAAATTTACCGTTATATGAAAAGCGGCCGTAATTTTAGTCCGATTTCAATAATTTTCA
>NW_016211879.1:942-1838 GCF_001687245.7 Rhagoletis zephyria
TGTCCGATTTCGCCCATTTTCAATACCAACCTACCTTGGATTAACAGAAACCTACATACCAAATTTCGTTGAGATATCTCAATTTTTGCTCGAGTTATCGTGTACACGGGCGGACGGACAGACGGACAAACGGACAGACGGACGGACAGACAGACATGGCTTAATCGATTTCTCCATTCATTCTGAGCATTTATGTATACATTTGTCTATATCTATCTCGATTCGTTTTGGCTGTTACAAACAACCGTTATGTGTGCGCTCGGGTATAAAAATTTCAGATGATTATTCATAGCATCCAAGACTATGTATTCTCTGACGCGTTTACCAAAGTGATGGCTGACGGTAGACAAAGATTAAACAATTGCATCCTTCCTTTACGAGGTTGCTCCAGTTGTACATCCCTAGTGCAGACAGGTTCTTCTACACGAGGTATTTCAAGTGTGTTCGTGGGCGATCTTTATGTCGTTAAAAAGCTCGTACAGTTCGTCATTCCATCCTATTCGGTATTTGACGCCCACACGACCAGGGCCCCAAAATCATCCTCATTTTTGGTTGACACCATCCATGTTTCTGCGCCGTATAAAAGCTGATTGTTGGTGGTGTTTTTGTTGGACCTAGGCAGACAAAGTCCTTCACTAATTGAAAGTTATAACCGTCAACAGTGACGTATATCCTTAAACGAAAGCACTTTTTACGAGTTACCAGGAGTTACCTTGTCGTGTCGTCTTTCACAGCCGGACCAACCTCTTTTGATTTTTTTTTTCTAAACTAGAAAATACGCACTGAGGTCCCAAAATCTTAGACCAAAGATATCGTCATCATCTGTATGCGCCAGCAACAAAGTTTTTTTCTTTCAGCGTAAACGGGATATACAAGTTTGTACGGCAGGGATACAC
>NW_016211880.1:0-1838 GCF_001687245.7 Rhagoletis zephyria
ATCATTGCACTTTGTGCTACTCAAAGAAACCACCATTTGCACGGGCGCATCTTTTTCTATCTTTTTAGTGCGATTAGCGGTAATAATAATAATAGTAGTGCAGCAATCAGTAGTGCTACATTGCCTGATCGTCATAGCAGATTGGCAAAGGTTAGGTTTTCCACTTTGTTGAAAAAAAGTAGTGGAAGAGTGTAAATAAAAAGATGGTGCACTACTAAAGTGTGAAACACAGTTTTGATTTTTAATTTTTGATGATAACTTTTTTTACTTTACAGGAAAACGAAATGGGCAATATTTTAAAGTTTCTCAGTTTAACAGTTATCACAGTTTTGATGTGTGAGGCTACAAGTTGTTTAGTGCTGTAGGGTTGTCAGTGAAAAAATGAGTACAAATGTGAAAAAAGAAGTTTAACAAAATAAGAGAAAGGTTTGTAAAAAACACATGTTAGCATTTCAAGTTGAAGACCTCGCTGATGACCAGCCGAAGCTGCGAGGGGTCAACGTCCACGAAGATGCCCTCGAGAATGTCCCGACCGCAGTTCATCTCCTTGAGGATGTCCATCACGGTGTGCACCTTCTCGCAGGCTTTCTGTGCGTTCTGGTACTTGTGCTCTGCGCAGAGAGATTATTGTTGGGTTAAAATTAGATATTAAATATTATATTAGATGTCTTAGTGTTGTGATACAGCGCCAAGACATTTCGATAGTGATAAAAGCGAAATTCCCCAATAGACAAGTACCTAGGTAACGATTCAACAGGTGGTTGTAGATTTTGTACTGGTAGCGAATGAACTCAGGGTGGTTGATGTTGTCGCGCGGCTTGAACAGCCTCTGGGCGATGATCTTTTTTCAAGGGCAATAAATAATTGTCAATTAACTTAAGTTAGCTTTGCAAACTGGGTGAAACAAGATCTGTTAAATATTACCAAGTCACGCAAAGTGGCGTCATGTTCAAATTCCATATTCGCTCGAAAGAGATTGTGGCGCGCGTAGTAGAGAAAGTTCTGCTTCTTTGCGTCGTAGAGGAGGTTCAGCTTAATTAGAACGGCCACCTTCTTGTCTTCGTCCTAAAGTTAAATGAAAAAATGCAAAAAATTGAAATCTTTTTTTACAAACTTATCCTACTTCATACCTCAATAACCGGAATGCCGTCCTTCTCGGCGTTGAAAACGAAACAGAAGCGGATGAGCATCAGCTCGGTGNTCCTGGGAGAGCACTTTGAAGGCGTTGATTGCCTTGCAGAACTTGATCGTCTTCTTGATGTACGTCTCCGCCAGGTTGAGCGCGTAGATTAGATCATTCACCTCACCGACCAGCTGAAAGCGGCTTTCATCGTAGAAGGCCGCAGTCTCAGTGGCCGCCTCAATCTCCCGAATCAGGCTGAACTCGTGGACGTTCAGTTCGATGTAGTAATTAGGTCGAATGAGGACGGGCTCATCATCGTCAACCTCCAGGCTAATCATATCTTCCTGTTCTGCAGCTCCATTTTCCCCTTCTCTTGGAAAGGCTGGCATTGAGCACTTGGCGAGCTGATTTTGAATTTCATGGTCAAGCAGCCTCTCAATGTTGGAGCGTTTGCGGTGGTGTGCCAAAGCACTGGTTGATCCACCGCCAGACAGGTCACTGCCGTCAACTTCAGAGTAGTTTGAAGAGGAGGAGCCGGCGGATTCGCGCTCCAGCTTGCTGCAAATCAGCTCCCGTTTCATGCCGATGGAGAAGCACTTGTTGAGGCGACACTGAAAGTTCGAGATTCGTTTAGTTTTTCATCGTTTGATCATATGGTCATTTCATTGCAGCCATTTCATCGCGTGCCATCCACTAAAAATTGTGCAATGAAGTG
>NW_016211881.1:0-1838 GCF_001687245.7 Rhagoletis zephyria
GTCAACTTATTACGGCTAACTTTCAATTGGTTTCAAAGTCATGCAGGGCACAATTGAGAGGATATGTATGGAAGTAAAATGGTTTCACAACATGGATGTAGGCTATTTTATTTACAATAATATAGCCGAAAATATATATGTATATATATATATTTTTTTTTTATAATATATATATAACTTGAGAATGGATGGTCCACTTTGAGCCGTTTTTCTGTTGTTGTTTTTTCCTTGTAAATTCTTTGCGGTATCATTTACGGTTTATAGTTATGAAGAAATTATTTGTTTGTGGAAAAATTATGTAAATAATTTTGATAAAAAAGACGCCATATAAAAACATTTGGCGCTTAGTTTTCTTTCACGGTTATCGCTCGATTTCTTCTAATACGGTAACGCGAATTCTTTGATGGTTGCACTTTTAGGGCCAGTTCTGCAGTGCGAGTTTAAACTTAGATCACGTAAGCTGCGTTTGTCTTGACCAGCTCGAGCGGTTAATCAAAGTTTAAACCACAGCCGTCCACTGGAAAACTGGTCCTTAGTATTCGGGAGATATTATGCCGTTATGCCATTGACGAATGAAGTACAAACATTTATTCAAATTTAGAAAGTAAAAATTTCTTTACTAAAAATTTAAAAATGTTCTTAAAACTTGCAAAGAAAATTGGAAAAATAATTTGCTGTTTTTGCTTTTAGGAGTAGGGTGGGAGTGTCATTGATAAAATTAGAGTGAGAGAAAGTTTTACTTACAAAATCTGTCTTTATTGAATCATTATGCAAAGCGGTAAATAAAAGTCTCAAGCGAATGTCACACAAGTGTTAATTTATTGGGACAGGTATATTTTTGTCTTCATTTTCCACATTCACAAACATGACCGATCTCGTAAAGTGAACTCGTTTGGAGTTGAATGGTTCACGTTATCGCGAATACACTGTACTTATAAGTATTTTTACATACACATGAATTTATGTATGTATGAATGTAGATCTGTCACTTAGTTTTCCTCTGTCTCGTCTCGCGACCCTTGCAGTGACAATATTCCTATTGTGATGCCTCATAACTGCCAAATGAGTGGAAAACTCATTCGGTAAAGTAAGTGTTTATAATGATTAATTCAATTAAAGTTTGGCTTAATTACTTTAATTGAAATTCGTGTTATAGCAAATGTTTTTGGAATATTAAGTTGGTATACATACCTATACACAGCGAATCCCCCGGGCCAGGGACTTGAAATATCTGAACAATAACTTGTAACTATGTAATATTGATGCGCCTAAAAGATGCAGCGATTTCTATTCTCAAGTTATATACCTGATGAAGTCAAACTTCCTTAGCGGCGGTTGGTTGGTTGGGAGTAAATTGGCAAATTCAAAGGAAATTGCACACGAAAATGGNGATTTTCGGGATTCTCGGGACTTATCGATAAAATATAGATATTTATCGATTTTGTTATCGATATTTATCGATTTTGTTATCGATATTTGTCGATTTTGTTATCGATATTTTTCGATTTTGTTTTCGATATTTATCGATTTTGTTATCGATACTTATCGATTTTGTTTTGAATATTTTTATCGATTTTGTTATCGATTTTGTTATGATTATTTTTTTTTAATATTTTATCGACATTTTTACCGATTTTGTTATCGATTTTGTTATCGATATTTATCGTTTTTGTTACCGATAACTATCGATTTTGTTATCGATTTAGTTATCCATGTTTATCGATTTTGTTATGGATATTTTGATCTATTTTGTTGTGGATATTTTTATCGATATTCTTATCGAGTTTCAAATAGTTTTTGCTACCAATATTATTATCGATTTTGCTATCGAAATTTTT
>NW_016211882.1:0-1838 GCF_001687245.7 Rhagoletis zephyria
TGGGGAGTCTTAGAAGAATTTTTAAATTTTCGTACTAAAACTATTTTTTCTAAAGACATACATAGTACATAAATTTGGGACCAAGGGGGCAAAGTTTAGATTCCTCTATCGAGACTCAAAAAATCAAAATTATTTTTTTTTATCCAATACCCAAAATTGATACTACCATAGTCGAACATATCACATATAAATTTTGGTACCGATTGGAGTCGGTTAAGGCGTGTCTCAAAAGGGGCAAAGGCCAGATGCCTCTGTGGACTCAAAAATTTAAACTTTTTTTTGCATTTAATACCCAAAATAGATACTACTTACATAAGTCGAGGTATCACATATAAATTTTGGTTCCAATTGGAGTCGGTTAAGACGTCTTCATAGGGTAATCTGAACTTTGACTCCTGTGCGACACAACTTAACTGATTTCGATGGGGACCAAATGGTAGTATCGATTTATTCAAATTTTTTTAGTCTCCATAAAGGAATCTGAACTTTGGCCCCTGTGCGACACACCTTTAATGGCTCCAGTCAGGACCAAAATTTATATGTGATATCTTCGACTATAGCAGCATCGACGTANCCTAATGTACATACTTAATAACAATACTTGCTATGAATATCGATATCAAATTCTATTGGTAATGATAGGTACATATGTATGTATATAGATAACAAATTATGTATGTATGTATGATGCTGAGGCATTTCCGAAAATACATTTATCGATAACAACCTTCATAAGTAAGCGACCAAATTTCGATGCCGACATCGATTAAAGTATCCGTGATTTATGAAACGACAAAAAAAAATCCTAAATATGTATTTGGTTTTATTTGATAACGAATATTGATTAGCACAAATGATACATAAGTCGGTTTTAAAATCGATAATTATAACGATGACAATAGATTTAGTATTGAGTATTTCTGTTGCACGCGATTACGAGTATGAATGTTATTGTGTTTTTATTTGATTTTGTTGGCGCATTGACGGCCTATATATCAATAACATTCATAAATAAACGATAACGATATCTTGTAAAATGGTTTTGCGATATCGATAAAGGGGACGACTACAAAATATTTAAAATGTTAAGAGTTTTAATGCCTAATCGACATATAAGTCGATACTAAAATTGAAAATTACAACGATAACCAGACATTTATTGATGATCGAAATTGATCGATTTTTAATGTTTTAACGCGACGTCTACTGACGGCCTCAAAATTTCAATATGACACTGCAATCAATTTCGAAACCATTCCGATTACTTTCGCAAGCTAATCTTCCTAAGATTTCAGGGAGTTTTTTTATCTATCTTTGTAACAGAACTGTAAGCCCTAAACAAGCGCAGCTCGTACTTGGAGGGAAAAATAAAAAAGCCAGCGACAGCATTACTTTTACCCAGTTCTGGAGCTCTACCCCCAGAATGGTTTATTTGTTCTATGGGAGGATCAGTAAACCACAGCATCCGATACCAATGAGTGACTGTCTTAACGGTGTTGTGAATTTTGGGCTCAACTCAAGCTCAACTGATATTTTCATAAAAATTCTCAATTTATAAAATATTCAAGGGCTGCTTTATTTTTGAATTGAATTGAGGTGTAAGCCTTTTGGGTCTCACTTGGTTTGGTTGGTGTGTTTGCTTCGTTCTCTTCGCTCCCTCGTTACCAGTCTACACACTTACATATGTACATATAGTATGTAAATTAGTACGATTAAGTGCCACAATTTACCGCTTTGCAGCGGCAACAACTCACCACCAACATTTCAGTGATGGAATGAATTGCATCTTCTTCTTTTTCTTAACGTTTTCGAGCGTACGGCAACTTGTAACCTTACCA
>NW_016211883.1:0-1838 GCF_001687245.7 Rhagoletis zephyria
TTCTGCGCGTACGCAAGTGTCTACTAATTCCTTTCCATTAATAGATAGGGAAAGGTTGCTAAATTTAGCTACAAGTTTGTTCACTTTTCCTCCGTTTCAACAGGGATATCCTTAGAAAAGATATAATTCACTTGCCTTCGAGCCTTCAGAATATTGCTATAAATATAATAATATATAAATAATATATAATTCCGTCAAATGAGGTTAATCCTGGGAGCACAAAGAAGGTTACGTCAGAGTCAACGTTTATATCCTTAAACAAATTCAAACTTATTTTTTTCTGTATCGGGATACTTCCGCCTGCTGATCTTACGGTAAAGGATCTGTCGACTGGTTTGCCTTGCTTGACGACCGTTTGCGTAATGAAGTTTTTATTGGCACCGGTGTCGACAAGAAAATCTAAGGTGCGGCCGTCAGGGAGTACGTATTCTAAGTAAGGTACGCTAGATGGCCGTTGGATAAAAAATTCTCCTCCTGTGCCTCCTGTGAAGTCTGCAAGTAGTTAGTCACTTCGTCATTGTTATCGTCCGTCTCTATGTTGAACAGCTTTTGCCGTTTTCGAGGAAGATTATCTGATCTTGCACCTCGTTTAAAGGGATTCGGTCTATTCATGTAGTTCACTTTGCGCGATTGGACCGACTGGTCCACGTCCATCTTCTCGACGGGTGGCTGAGAGGTTGACGGAGGATTTCGCCTAGGAGTAGTGTGTCCAACTCGTTTTTCAAAGGGATATCGTCGCTCTTGGGGACGCCATGTTGTCCTGGGTGGAAGTGGCGGCGCCTTGCGACCATCCAAACCATGCATGCGAACTGGCATGGTATTCATCGGTGCGACAATACGTATTGTATTCTGTATCTCGAGGCACCTTGAGTATGCCTCAGGTAGATTCTTAGGACGCTGAACCAGGAGCATCTTTGAAAGATCCCCATTCAATCCACGGATGAACACATCAAGCGCACGATTTCTGTGCGGATCTATTAGTACCTGCACTGTCTCCTGAGAGTATTTCTCAGTTTTGAGTTTATTTATAATTAAAGCAAATTGGTGATTCACGGCTCCATAGAAGTCATCGAGCCGCGAATCCTTTTGGGAGAGTTGGTGGAGTTGGTACTCCAAGGTGCGTATGTCGCGGTTGTCGGCGTAATGGAGTGATAGACACTCCTTCATGGCAGTCCAGTCAGTGTCAAAAATGCTATAGGATATGAGGGCAGTATCGGCGGGCCCTCGTATCTTTTGTCGAATGTGCTGTAAAATCGCACGATAGATTGGCTTACCCTTTACCAGCTCGAAATCAGTAAGGATGCTCTCGACAGCATGCTCCCATGACACAAACATAGTTGGATTACCGTTGAACACCTGTAGCTCCTTCACAGAGTCTGGAAGTCTCGAGATATCCACTTTTCACAGTCACTTAATCACAATGATTCAATCAATGATTTGATTATCCCGATTTTATTTTACTACTACTACTGGTCCCTGCCCCGGGCGCCAGTTAAGGACTGAAGGTCCTGAATACGTTATAATAAAAGTACTTTATTGAGATAAATAAATAAGCCTAATTGACTATAGTAACACCCCGATGCAACTGCCGCTGCTCCGAGTTCTGCCGCCCTTTATAGCCTGTTCCGCTGCCGTTGTTCTATATCCAGACATAGGCGACGTCAGTGAGCCGCCTTGGCCTTGAATTCCCACGGGTAACTTGGAATATGCATCACACTGATTTCACAACCGTGTGTAATGAAATTCTGCTGACACCGCTGCAATGCCTAACGCATTGGCTCCGTTATATTAATGGTTGCGTAAGCATTAGCCAGAGGTACTAACTGTGGCCGACGGTT
>NW_016211884.1:0-1838 GCF_001687245.7 Rhagoletis zephyria
CTAGTTGCTTGGTTTGTTCTCGCCTCCGCTCCCAACACAAATTGGATAAACCTGTGGTCCGATAATTCCGACGAGACCCTCCATTGGGTGACCAGAGGGCTAGCCAATTTGTTGCTGAGCGTAACGTCCAGTACTTCTTCCCTAGCCCTCGTAACAAATGTCGGTGTTTGGCCAACATTGTGGATGCTAAGTTCCTCGCTTAAAATGTACTCTAAGAGACACTCACCTCTGCGATTTGTGTCCGTGCTGCCCCATTCAACATTATGGGCGTTCGCATGGCACCCCACTATAAGATGGAGCCGTCTCCTCCTGCAGTACTCCACTAACCTCTGTACCTCTTGTGGTGGGGCATAGCTGCTGTCCCCCGGAAAGTAGGCCGCAGCGAACACCACCTCTACGTTGCTATCGCAAATGGTCAGCGACGTTTGCACTGCGACTAGGTCCTGTGTTAAAAATTCTGTAATGCAAAAGTAATCAATATTTTCTTTAAGCACTACACACGCTCTGGGCCTCTCGCAGGAGAGGTCCCAAATTACCTTGTTCCTTTTATGGTTGAGGCCCCTCACCTGGCCTCTGTAGGTCCACGGCTCTTGGATCAGTAGGATGCCCAGGCCATCCGTGGCAAACCTGCTGGTGATGACCGCCGAAGCAGCCACCGCGTGATGCAGGTTGACCTGGGCTACTGCCAAGAGTCGGGGATTCATAGGTGGAGCTCGTCCAGGTCGGAGAGCTGTAGTTCGCTCTCGTTCCGCTTATCAAGCTCTAGTCGCCTCAAGTCCAAACCTGATAACAGCTTCTGCGTTGAGGGCACGTGTTCCGCTGAGGTGGTAGTAGCGGTATGCCCGAGCGTGCTTGCGGGAGCTGGTGTTTCTGCAGGTGGTGGCTGCTCCGCCGGTAAGCCCGAGGTCGACTCGGCCGTCTGGGCAGCAGAGGAACCGGCGACCACGTCGATTTGAGTCTCCTGCGCCTCCGACTCCTTGCTGCCTGTCGCCTTTTGTCTCCACGGTCTTACCGTGACGAAGCTGAACCTGTAGTTTAGGTTGAAGCCAGCCCTCTTAATACTGACGTAGGACTCCTCATCAATACCTAGAAACAGCCTGAGCCCGTTTTCCTCAGTGGTGCTGGACACTACTTTCCACGCAGAAGTGTGGATACCCTCGTTCTGCGCTTTCAGTAGCCCCAGCGCAAACTCGGCGGATTTGTCGGCGCTCCTTGGGAGGAACACCGTGATGTTGTGCACCGGAGGGATATCGTCCCCTCTCTTCGTGCACATCCCGGGTCCCTTCCAGCCCTCAAGTGCTGGTGCCTTCTCAGCCAGCCAGGTTGCTGTCTTCTCGTCCCTGCAATCAACGAGAAGCATACCGGACCTGAAATACACCCCGCAGAAAACCAGCGGGTGCGACCAACCTTTGAATACCTCCTCCATGATGGCATCTTGGAGTCTGGTTAGGTCCTCCGGGCTCAAGGCAGCAGCAGGGTACTCACACGGTAGCACAGCTACCCGGATGCCTTTGAGGGTCTCCGAGTAACTGGGCTGCTGAGTGGCGCTCTCCTGCACCTGTCCCTGCCCGGCCGGCCCAGCCAGGCTCTTAGGCCATGAAGTCGGAGTAGGTGGCTGATCCCGCTGCCGTTTGGTGCTAGGTGTCTCAGGCGGAGTGATTTGGTTGCTCCCTCTCTTGACTGCGTCCCCTTTATGGCCAGGGGGTTCCCCGCTTCTCCGCCATCCGGCGGGCGCGGGTCTGTGCTGCTGTTGTTGCTGTGGCCCGCTTCTCTCCTTTGCAGCAGGCGGGGGTAAGTGTACCTGTTTATTGGGCCCGCTCTTCCACCTATCGGCAGGT
>NW_016211886.1:0-1838 GCF_001687245.7 Rhagoletis zephyria
CTGGCGAGGCGACATCTATCCCTAGAGTTTTTCTAATTGTATGTCTTTGGTATGATACCTACGACGAGGTTAATATCTAGACTAGGCTTGCCATAAATACCTTTGCTATATTTATAGTATGGTGGTCTGGACATACAACATTGCAAGTTGTAAAAGCGTTGTAATAATAACNTTATAATGACTTTTGCTAAAATTTCAAAATCAAAAGTTATCAAAACAAGTTCTATGGGACTGAGAAATATTATTTTCTAATTTTAGTCCATTTATAAAAGCGTGGTACATATAAAATTTTGCAATAGATACTAAAATAATTCAACTTGCAGTGAAAAGAGAACAGAAGACTATGCAAGCAAAATGCTGTTTGCTCACATTTAGTATATGCCTACATATGTACATACATACATATAGCAGCAATTAATTTCATTTAAAGAAATGGCGTGTCGTCCATTTCCGCTGTAGCGTATGTAGTGCATATTTTTAACTTCTTCTGGCGAGGCGACATCTATCCCTAGAGTTTTTCTAATTGTATGTCTTTGGTATGATACCTACGACGAGGTTAATATCTAGACTAGGCTTGCCATAAATACCTTTGCTATATTTATAGTATGGTGGTCTGGACATACAACATTGCAAGTTGTAAAAGCGTTGTAATAATAACTCAATTCTATTGCAAAACGTATACAAATTCACGCTTTTGTTTTGGTTTTCTGTTTACGAAAATCTTGGATGATGTACTCCATAATTAGCTCCGAGCAACTTAAAGTAAAATACCTTCTTGCTGCTCTTGTTAAATTAAAAAAAAATATATGGTTCAATTCCAGAATAGTAAAATAGAATCATGTATGGAATGAAGAAAATTCTTTAGATCACTTCGACTTGTAAATAATAGCACCAATTAGTATTATCAAAATAAAAAAAAACAATTACGTTAAGTTTTATTAATATTGTGAAGTGAATCTTTAATATTTCATACATTCGGCGCTAAATTTTTTTATTGCTGCACAACACCCGAATTGCCGAAAAAGCATTGTCTGCAACCCTAAGTCTTTATGGGGACCAAAATTTGCGAAAAAAAACAGCTCAGTTTGTTTACTGGATATACTGAGGATTCGATGCTGGTCAACAATTCGACTGGTTTATTCCAAAAATTCCAAATTCATGTTAAGTGCATAACGACAAGAAAAAACTGTTCGTATGTATGTACCAGGGTTGTTGCGAATAATCGCATTCGAATTCACAACCGCGGAGCTTCCGCATTAATTTTAACATTCGCTTTCGCTTTCGCATTCGCAAAAATCAATGCGGATCTTTTGCGAATACGAATATTGAAGGGACCGAAAATTACAGCTATTTTTTTACAAGTTAAACTTGGCCAAATATTTTTTACTCCGAAATAAAAGTACTTTCCGGATAATAAACAAACCGCTTATCCAAATTAAACAAATTTTGTATCCAATGAAAGAGGAATTAAATAGCTTTAAAACTGAAATCTCTAAAAGGGGAAAGCCACACATTGAAATATATTTGAATACAAAATTTTAATTTATTACCATAGAACAAACATTGGGTCAGCTATGTATTTACATGAATTTCTTTAGTATTAAGCTATCAAAAAATATAAATAGAGGTGGTAACCTTCATTCGTTATTTCTGTTTTAAAGCTATTTCAGTCCTCTTTCATATATGATACCAAATTTGTTTAATTTGGATAAGCGGTTTCTTTATTATCCGGATAGGACGTTTATTTCGGAATAAAAAATATTAGGCCAAATTTAACTAAAAAAAAAAATGTTATTTTCGGTCCCTGGAATATTGTGCAAGTGCACAGACGTATATCT
>NW_016211887.1:0-1838 GCF_001687245.7 Rhagoletis zephyria
TTGAAATTACGGCTAACCAGTGTAGACAGCGACAAAGACAGTGAAAGACAGAAAGGCGGCAGAACCGAGCAGAACAAAGGAAAAGACAACTCAGCTGTTTGTCGTCGTCGACATTGGACATTTTTCCCCCTTTTTTCTGATGACCACCACCATCACCACCACCACCATTGCTGTTATCCCCATTCGATTACATTGGCAATTACAAGCAGTGAAGAGTTGAGCAGTGGTGTTCTGTATATTATTCAGTGCTTTTTCTCTCTTTTGGCAGAGTTGAGTCTTGACTGCTGATGCTGATGCTGCTGCAAACAACGGTGTCAATTCGAACTGTTCAGTCTGCTGACAACTGTGCCGCTGCCCGAAGATTCATTGCTCTGAGGAAGGGAAAGGGGAAGGGAATGAGAGTTGGGGAAGGATAGAGTTGGCTGCGATAGATTCTAGCTCTAGCTCTTTGCTCTTCGTTTTGTGCTTCAATTCAATTGAGTGCAGCGACGACGGCAGTTCCCCTTTTCTTTCTTTCTTTAGCACTAGCTCTCTCTTCTCGCTATGGTCGCATCCTCTTCCTCTCCTCTTCCTCTCTGTTACTTTGCTTATTAATAGATGTTGCGATGTGTTGTCAATGGCCTATTCTTGGTGGTGGTGGTGGTGAATGGCTGCTGCCGCCGCTGCTTTTGCTATTGAATTGCCTATCTTTCTCTTCTTCTTCTTCTTCTTCTTATTTAATTTATTTGTTTGCATAATGGTAATAATAAGGCGACGACACACAGTGCTTGCTTGCTTCTAAAAGTGGTGGTGGTGGTGGTCCCCTAATGAGCAATATTGGGCTACTTTTTGTTGCCATTTGCTCCATTTATTTTTGTTGTTGTTATTATTTTGCTTGTGTGTGTTGTTGTTGTTATTGTTGTTGTATTATTTTCTACTCTCGTCTGTGTACCCTCGCTCTTTTCCTCTCTAATCGTTGTCATCTTCTGAGCGCTGAAAAAAGAGGAGAGTGGAAATGTGTGTTTGCTGTGGGGAGAGAGCTCTTTATTTGTCACTTGCACCTTCTTCTTCTTGCTCTTCAAAGTTCACGGTCTTGATTGATCAGTGCTCTACTGCTGCTGCTTGGTTTGTCAAATTGTTCCCCACTTGCCCTTGCCCCCTAAATTGAGCTCCCCAGTTTTTTGTGTGTGCATATATTCAGAAAGATTTTGCTCTTTCTCACTTGATCTTGTTCGCCGCCGCTGCTGCTGTTGTAAGGCAATGCAGCGGTGCAAGTGCACAGGATCATACACAAATAGGCAGACACCAGAAGAGCACAAAAAGAAGAAGAAGAAGAAGGCTAGAATGTCATCGCAAAATGAATTGAGATGGGAACTTTCCGAGTGCTTTCGACTGCTGCTGCTGCTGCCATTTCTTTTTGTCTGGCTCACGGACCTTTTTTTGGTGCATTCGTCGCCGGACTCGGTAGTGCTGGTCTGTTCTGTCCTGTTCTGTCCTTTCCTGGCTGCCTTTTCACCAGCAAACACACACAAACCTACCAGCACACTAGGCGCGCCTTGGCTTAAATCGTGCATTTTTCTGCTCTGTTCTTGCTCTTGCTCTTTCTCATTCACTAGCTGTGTCTTGTGTCCGCAAGCAAATGCCTGCCTGCCCGCTGCTGCTGCTGCTGCACATCGTCAGTGGCAGAAGTAGTCGTTGTAGTAGTCGTGGTAGTAGTAAACTACTTTCCGTATTCTCTCTTCCTTTTGGTTTGCTTTCCACTGCTGGCTTCCCTCTCTTCACTCTTGAATAGTTTGCATGTGTGCTGCTGGTGCATTCGTTCGCCATCCTGACAGAGAGTGCCAGTGCCTGAATGACAA
>NW_016211888.1:0-1838 GCF_001687245.7 Rhagoletis zephyria
TTAGCTGAGTTTGCATAGGTGATTGCTGTTAGATTCCAAAATGTTAACATAAACTTATGTTTTGTATTACCAAGCTATGAAAAAGCATATGCAAAGTGCAGAATGGAAGCGTATTTGAGCGAAAAAGCCGCCAAACACATATCTATGTAAAGTAAACAAGCCCCGCTGCATCCATTTTTCTACAGTTCCGAACTAGTTCTAAATTCGACAGATAAGATCTAGTTCGTTCTGCATCTATTTTTCTATAATTCCGAATCTGTTCTAAATTCGTCTCTTTAGATATAAATTTCTAATAGAAAAAGTGAAATAAAATAGTTTTTTAAGAGTACCACATTTCGCTGATTTTGAACTCGTGGGGATCTAGTTACTATAAAACTGCTTCGTTTTCGGCGATAAAGATCTTGTACGGAACTAGAAATTTATTTCACTAGTTCGCAGTTTCCCTGCAGGGTAATTCAATAGTTTTAACGAATCTATCGATTTGTTCAATGTTTGTTCTGGTGGGGATGTGTGTGGTCTGTTTTGGCACAGTTGTTTTCGATAAATTTCCGATAAAAATTGGAAAATAAACTCGGCCCAAAACTCTTAACGAATATATATAACCTCCAAATATTTATTTTTATTTTAAGTATTTTATCTTTAAGAAGAGAATTTCTTCAAAAATATACAGTGTTCCTCTAGGCTAGCTTCCAATTTCGTTTTAATATTTGACTTACTGTCTTTTCTTATTTGCGCTTCAATTTATTTTTGCTCTGCATTTTTTATTGCGGATGGAAGAAGCAAGATAATATATTACTTCGTACGTAAAAGAATGAGGACGCTTCGCCACCGCTGACAAACATTCTGACTGATTGATGTCACCGAATTTATGGTTTCGCCTTGCATGACGTCCTGTCGTTACACTCTTTTCCTTTCTGAAATACATATATGCATTAGGGTGGCCCTAAAATACATAGAAAGATCAACGTTTTTGATTTTTCCTGCTTTTGAAAATTAGGGTTGCCAGATATTTGAAAATTTTGAATTATTTAAGGCTCAATAAAATAATTTAATTTCTTCCTCAAAACTAAAAACGTTTGAACTTATTTAAAAATATCTTTGAACCTTTATAAAAAATAGACCAATGATTTTTAAAAATTTAAACTTATTTTATACCATAATATGAGCATCACACGAAAGGTGTACGCATAAGCTTTGAACTAACTTATTTTTAAATAGCGTTGCCACCCATATATTAACTAAGATTAAGGTTATTATGCAAGTTAAGTGAAATGATGCAATATGCATTTTTGCACATTCGATAGTTTGACATGGTAGCGACCACATCTCACACTTATTTTAACTTTTTAGATAGGCACAAACTCTATCCAGAAATATGTAGGGGTTAAAGCTTTATTTTAACACTTTTTGTTTGTAATTCATATTTTACTTAACCGCATGTAGCATGATTTAAGAAAAATTTGTTATGGATAAGGGCAACCCTATCCAAAAATATATGTGAATTAAGGTATGTATTTTCAAAATCCTTTGCTGGAAGTGCATAAATCTTCCATTTGATATCCATATTGTGGTATTAAGTAAGCTTACGTTTTTAATAACCGTTGTTGTCTTTTTTAAATGTGGCAACCCCGTTAAAATTTTCTTTAATTTTTTCAAACTCTTTTAGTTTTGATGAACAAATTTAATTATTTTATTGAGCCTTTATATAATTTTACATTCTAAAATATCTTGCAACCCTATTTTTACAAATTTTTTACCACAAACCAAAAAAACACCGATTAGAATGCAGAAAAGAATTAAACACATCCATTGAGCTGTTCGTGCGTGATGTGGTTAGG
>NW_016211889.1:0-1838 GCF_001687245.7 Rhagoletis zephyria
TAAATCTTGTAAGTAGAACTGATTTTGAATTATTTTCTTAATAAATCGTTACAAACTTTGTGTTTGCCAGCAGCTTCTTCAAAAGATATTTATTTTTTAGACGGAGATGACTTAAAAATGATGCATACCAAGCGTACGCGCATTTTTTTGGATTCTTGGACTAAGGATCCCGTATTCAGAAGCTGGTTGTGTAAACACTTGAGGTTACGAGGCTTATTGTAATGTTTGCAATTGCACATTAAAAGCCAAATCAGGAAGAGCTGATCTCTTGCAACAAGCACGCTCGCAAAAGCATCGAAAAGTCAGAAAAAAGTAGGCGACTTTTTTACGACTTCATTGAAAATGTAAAGAACGCAAAAAAGGCTGAAATATTGCTATGCTCTTTCTTAGCATAACGTAATTTAGCATTTTCGACAACCGACCCCCTTACCAAATGCCTACAATAAAAAAAATATATATTAAAAAACAACGCGTTTATTTAGCATTATTAAAATTGCANAAAAAAAAAATTATTAAAAATCAACGCGTTTATTTAGCTCCTTTAAACTTGCACATTATTGAAATTTAATGGGCTATCAAACTGCATACTCAAAAAAATTCTAAAAAATCTGAATAAAAAGTAGAAAATCTAGATGAAACTTTGCAGATTTTTTATAATTTTTGCACAAAGTTGGAAATGTGGATTTATATTTTGTTTGTTATATAATGAGCTTGGCTTTTATGGAAAAATAATAAACATTGAATAAACAATAGAGAAATAGCCATAATCGATCAAAATTGTGATGACTTAATCAGCTGATCACAAGTGGATGTACACTTAGAAATAGGTTTAGCTATAATTACCAAGATTTGGTTATAGTGACCAAGTGGCATAGTTGGATATGGCGAAATAAATATCTAGTTCAAGAAAGTCTGCAATTTTCTTGAGATTTCTAGTTGGGACAAACGTATATTTTTTAATATTTACAAAACGACTACTTTGAGTGGACAATATTGTTAGTTGAATAAAATCATTGTTGAGCAAATATAAACAATGCTTTGGTTGATACAAGTTTTCAATTAATTTTGTGAACTTGCTGTAGACGTGAATCAGCTAACCCTTTATTATTGGAAAAAAAAGTTTCAGTTTNCTTAAGACTTCTAGTTGGGACAAATGTATATTTGTTAATAATTACAAAACGACTACCTTGATTGGGCAATATTGTTAGTTGAATAAAATCATTGTTGAGCAAATATAAACAATGCTTTGGTTGATACAAGTTTTCAATTAATTTTGTGAACTTGCTGTAGACGTGAATCAGCTAACCCTTTATTATTGGAAAAAAAAGTTTCAGTTTGACACAAATAAAAATTTACTCGATGGTTGTTGTGTTTACTTTCTTCTTTTATTTGCATATCCTAAGCATAAAAAATACATACATATTTACATAAATAGTTACTAGTATAAATCATGATACAAAAAAGAAGGTAGTTTCAATAAACAACTTTTGACGCATAATAAATTTTTTTGAAGTTTCATAAATTGTGAGTATTATCATCGGCCTTGCCACTTTGATAATATTAAAACAATAAATCTGAGTATTTTCCTTCCCATATTTATACCAATGTNAACCACGCGCGCATTATGCTGTTATTTTTTCGTTTTCTTATTTTGAATGCAATCATGCGATCTAAAAATCTAATTCTTAAGAATGTTCTTCCCAAATAAAACCTTTTTATATTTTGGTTTAAATTTACTTTTAATTTTCTCATCAGATTTTGCAACAAATTAGCTTTCACAAATTTTAACTTAAAGTTTCTAATGTATGCAAAAAACCTGACGTCGGCTTAAACAGACC
>NW_016211890.1:0-225 GCF_001687245.7 Rhagoletis zephyria
CTACACCGGCGTCAAGCCCAAGTGCGGCCGCCTGACCACCGAGCTGCTGGCTCTCGCTGACAAGGTATAGCTTTGGACTTTTCTTGCCTGTTCTGTTCTGTTCTGTTCTGTTCTGTTCTATTTTAACCCTATTTTAACCCTTTTATTACGTCTTTACACAAACAAACTTCAGTATGGCGTCGAAGAGCTGAAGCTGGACTGCGAGCAGTACCTGTCGACGACCTT
>NW_016211890.1:341-1838 GCF_001687245.7 Rhagoletis zephyria
AAACTGCGGCCACCTGGTGGTCGAGGCGACGCGAGCCATTGTCCGGAGCATGCAGGCTGAAAAGAAGTGATGATCTTCCGAGTCTCTTTCTCTTTTTCTCCCTCTCATTTTACCTAACATTTTTGCTGGCCAACTGATGTCTTTAAAGCAAATAACAAAAATGGCAAAAGTTTTACTTTTTATCACAAGCAGTAGGAGTGAAAGAGTTTAAGGAAAAAGGGATGAGAGCGTTAGCTTGCGAAGATGTCAGATATGGGCGGAGGCTAAAAAGTTTCGTAGAGAAGTACCATTTTGCGGAGATGTCAGGTCCCTGGACCCTGGAGTCAACAGAAGAAAAGAAAGCACATCAACAACAATTGCCACCAACAGTCGACCGTTGAATTCTCTCACCAACAACAAAATGGCAGGCACTCCAAGAAGAGAAGGGCAGCCACTGCAAGGAAACATCACTGGGCACATCACGCCACTGAAAAGCGACCTCGTCGTGATCATCGGCGAAGAGCAAATTCCCGTCCACAAGGCGCTCCTCGCCGCCCGTTCGCCCGTCTTTGCGGCCATGTTCCGCCACAAGGACACCAAGGAAGCTCAGGAGAGTCAGGTGGTGATCAGCGATGTTCACGCTGAGGTCTTCAAAGACATGCTGCAGTACCTGTACACCGGCGTCAAGCCCAAGTGCGGCCGCCTGACCACCGAGCTGCTGACACTCGCTGACAAGGTAAACTTGCGTGCTGCTGTTGTTGTTTACCTTGTTGACAAAACGTTTTTGCTCTTCTCACAACCAAAACAGTACCAGGTAGAAGAGCTGAAGGAGAACTGCGAGGAGTACCTGTCCACGAGCCTCTCGGTGGACAATGTGGTGTCCTACTTGCGAGTTGCCCACCTGCACAGCGCCGCCGTCCTCAAGGAGAGCTGCCNTGCTGAAGTGGTGAACACCTCTGGCTGGAAGGAGCTCTGCATGAGCGGAAGCAGTGGTGAGCTGATGTTCGAGGCCACGCAAGCCATTGCCAAGTACATGCAGGCTGAAAAGAAGTGATGATTTTCCAAGTCTCTTTCTCTCTCTTTGTCTCCCTCTCATTTTACCTAACATTTTTGCTGGCCAACTGATGTCTTTTTAAGCAAATAACAAAAAATGGCAATAGTTTTACTTGTTTTTTTTGTTCACAGCAGCAGTAGGAGTTCAGAGAGTTGAAGGGAAAAAAAGCGGGATGAGAGAGCGTCAGATTGCGAAGATGTCAGATATGGGCGGTGGCTAAAAAGTTTCGTAGAGAAGTACCATTTTGCGGAGATGTCAGGTCCCTGGACCCTGGAGTAGTCAACAGAAGAAAAGAAAGCACACATCAACAACAATTGCCACCAACAAAGTGTTGACCGTTGGATCCTCTCTCACCAACAACAAAATGGCAGGCACTCCAAGCAGAGAAGAGCAGCAGCCACTGACCGACCTCGTGGTGATCATCGGCGAAGAGCGAATTCCCCTCCCCACCTGTGTGTTCCTCG
>NW_016211892.1:0-1838 GCF_001687245.7 Rhagoletis zephyria
GAGGAGTTCTTTTAAAGTTGTTACATCTTTGAAGTATTTGCTTTAAGTTCTAAGGCATGCAAGTAAGCACTTTTTTAGCCTTTCTTGGATAGGCCTCTTAGAATGGCTTTACTTAAGAAGAATATCTTCTGGGTAGTTAATCTGAGCAGAGTTAAGTAGCCACTATAATAAAAACAGCAACAAACAACCAACCGGTTTACTAAAAAGCTCTGTTTCACTGATATTTTTTTTGGAATTTCAACTAAACTTTCAATCAAGCAGCTAAAATCTTGAGATCGAAAACGGAACTTGTGTTTTTTTAGACGAAATAATTTGCGGCAACAAATATGTAAATTAGACCGTACCACCTTACGAGCAAAAAAAAATAGTTTGGCCGAACCTAGGGGTCGCCTTTTTATATTTTTCGGTGACACCTACATTCGGCAAACAACATTTTTTTTTAATAGTTCTATTTGAATAATCAAAATATTTCCGTAGCAAAAGCTTCAATTTACTGACATTAGGGTGGTATGTAAAGGGGGTAGGAATTGAGATCTGTTGGGTAAGTACTAGAACGGGTCACTTGAGGTCAATGGATTTGAAACAAAAAACATGCCTCCTCGAGACAAAAACAACGATTTGTCATGCTTTAAAATCCTACTGTATATGTGCAAGATATGAAGAAAAATGTAAAATGGAGACCCATTTTCGAAAAAAAACCAAATTGCCTTCGAATCAAGAGACTTCCTTGACAAAAGCTTAATGATTTATCATAAGGGTGGTACGTTAGGGTGATAAGAACTGGAATCTTCTGGATAAGTACTAGAACGGGTTACTTGAGTTCAATGAACTTTGGCACAAAAGTATCTATAAACCATACTTTGAAATTATAATGAAAAATGTTTAAAGGCGCTTACATTCGGCAAAAAAATTGCTTGCAAAAATATATTAGACTCAGGGGTGTAAGGGGAACATTTTTTCGGGACGGTCTAATGTACATACATATATATAATATGTGCGTACATAAGGGTGCACCACCAAAAATAAAATCGGGTTTTTCTAGCAGACCTATAAATTTGTTTTTAATTTTTAGACTTCCGTCATAATATTGAGAATCTAGAAATTGATTTTTTTTATTTCATTGATACAATTTTTAATACTTTTATGCTCGGGCGATTTTTTAGAGAAAATATGTTTAAGAAGTAACTCTCTTTAAAAAAAAAATAGATTTTTTATGTATACTGTAAACCTAGTAAATCTTAATACTTTTTCGTAATATTTTGGCCGAAGTCTTAAAATGTATTAAATAGTATATTTTCGCTGAAAAAACAATACCGATTTTTATTTTTTGTATAGAGAGTGATGCACCCTAATGTATGTACATACATATGAAAATAGCGATGATCAGTAATAGATATGGTTGTTATGTAAACTTTTTTCTGAGTATCTACAAACAAATTCAACCCATTTACAGAACTTTGGAGATTTTCGTTTTCAATACAATAACTTGTACGAGTAACGGGCTGTCATAATACCACTTTAGGTTTTAAGCCTCTCTCAAAATAAAAACAAAAGCTTGACAGCTTACTACTTGCATCATTAATTTTAAATTTGCAATTTTTTATCAATAAAAGAGCAATATTTTCATTTACTGTGCACTTCAAGTAACTTTAATTTCACTGAACTCGGTTATATACATAATTTCAAAACTAAGTGTGTATAACCAACAACGAGTTACTTATACCCACTGAAATACATATTTTCACTAACAAAAATGAGGATGCAATTTAATTAAATTTGTTTCCCATTTTAAAATTCCATAGCGCTGTTATGTAATCTCCTTCATATCTCTCCACTTA
>NW_016211893.1:0-1837 GCF_001687245.7 Rhagoletis zephyria
CGGCTATTGCCGAGAATGCCCATCTTAACGGCAAGGTTGATGTCCTCAGTCGGGGAAGAAATGGGGTCTTTGCTCAGCCAGCTGTGGTTCCACTGATGGGAGCCCCACCGAAGTCGACACCGGAGGCACTTGTGCCCTCGATGCCTGCATCGGTGGCTCCAAAACCGGTGGAGACATATTCGTTGATTGTGCAAGGAAAGTCGGGTCAGTCCTCAAAAGAGGTCGTGAAGAAGGTGGTGGATGAGGTGGGGCCCTCATTAGGTGTGAGGGTGCATGAAATTAAGCCTCTAAAGGGAGGCGGTGCGATTATTCGTACACCTTCTGTCGCAGAGCGGGAGAGGGTTGCGAATAATACTCGCTTCTCTGAGGTGGGGCTCGTTGTCAGCGTGGGGGAGTGTGTAGGGGTTCTGTTAGGAGCGTTCTTTCCGAGGGCGGAGGTGCAGGTACCTTCTGCACAGGAGGCGCCTGTACCCCCACTAGATGATGAGGAGCTGGGTTATGCGTTTGGCCTGGTGAGGTCTTAACGGTCTCCAGGTTTTGATGGGTTGAACGGAGAGATGTGCAAATGCTTGTGGAAGTTCATCCCGGAATACTTGGTGGCCATTTATAATAAGTGCATATGGGAGGGTTATTTTCCACGTGAGTGGAAAATTGCTAGGGTTGTTCCCCTCCTGGAGTCGCTTGATAGGATCAGGAGTGATCCTGCATCTTATCGGGGTATCAGCCTCCTTCCAGTGCTTGAAAAAGTGCTGGAACGGATCATGGTTGAGCGGCTTCGGGAGTTAACGCGGCATAGTATGTCGGCTAGGCAGTATGGATTTAGGAAAGGACGCAGTATAGAGGATGCATGGTTGAATGTTGTACGGGGGAGTAACAACAAATATGTTCTTGGCATGCGAACGGTTGCTGGATGACAGAGTGCGTGGTGTGTGGCAGGATCGTTGGGATGGTAGTTCCAATGGCCGTGTTACATACCGCTTCATTCCGAGTGCAGGGTTTATGGGAGAGAATCCGGACTTCGGGCATTGCTTGAGTTTGGATTTTCTACTAACGGGGCGCGGTCCTTTTAATGCTTATTTGCGGAAGAGGAACCTCCATGACTCTGAGGGGTGTGAGTGTGGAGCGGAGCTTGAGGATGTCGTGCACGTGCTTTGCGAATGCCCGAGATACTCGGACGTGAGGAATCTAGACAGCATGGGGGTAAAATGGACGGATGGACGGTACGACTTCGGTAGTACCCTCTCCACACAATTGACGGTGACGAACTTGGTGGACTTTTCACGGGTAGTTTTTAGAAGACGAAGACGATTCGAGTAGGAAGGTGGATGGGGTGATGGCCACCAGTCCAGAGTTGTATGGTAACTCAACTGGTAGTGGCTTCGGCCACGAGGTCTGACCGGAGACTTAATTCTGGTACCACGGGGAGCAGTTGCCCTTGGAGCTTGCTCCAATCTGCTCGTGCGGCTTGGCCCTACGGGGAGTATCGTGGTGGCTGTGGTTTAAACCCAAATGCGGGGAGAGTCGTGTTGGCTCGGTGTGGAGTTGCATTGCAACCGGGTGCCGGACCCATAGCACGGCAGAGGTTTAGGTAGGCCTCGAACCCTACCAAGGTGGTTAGTGTGTCCATTCCACACTGCCAAATGGTACCGAGATGCTTGCATTTCGGGGCGCTTATCTTCGCATTGAATTGATCCGTTGAGCTTTAGGGGCTCCGCTCGAGCAACGAAATTTGAGCAAGTGGTGTCACCGCTCCTGGATGTGGAGGGTGCCCGCGAGCGAGGCGATTAAACTTGTGAGACGAGCAAGACGGAGTATGAATGTGGAGTGAAGTAGTCGT
>NW_016211894.1:0-1837 GCF_001687245.7 Rhagoletis zephyria
TGCAGGTTTGTAGCCCAATGAAGTCTATTATAATAAAGTACAAGTTTTATGTAGGTAGGAATTACCGTTGATTTTTGGCAATTTTTTTTCACACAGTCTCTTTCATACACACAATTTTTTTCGAAAATACTTTATATGGAAAAAGTGCAAAACGCCTTTAACAAAAAAAATCTCAAAAAGCAATGCGATTTTTGACTAACTCCGAAGTTGAATTTTTTTTACTAGAATTTAATGGGTTACAAAACTGCATACTCAGAAAATTCCGAAAAATCTGATTAAAAAGTTGAAAATTTGCATGAAAATTTATTTAATTTTCGCGGGTTTTTCACAAAGTTTAGAAATTATATTTTTATGTTTTTTGTTGTAGAATGAATCATATTTTTATAAAAAATTAGCGGAAAAATATTAGAGTAGAAATTGGTGCATATATTGTGAAAAATTCGCTCTGCCTGCAGTGTATTTGAAACAATCTAGGACTCAGAAATCAAACGAAATTTTGGCGTAAGTAACTTTAAAAAATTGAAAACTGATAAAAAAGTTTTTTAAAAAATGGGCTATTTTGATGGCCAATTAATTCTACCTAAACTTTTAAAGAGAATAAGGGAGTAACCTCGCAATAAAGAAAAAACACTACATATACTTTTAAGTCAGTATGTATTGTATATGTACAGTTGCAGTAATTTGAAATGGCAAAATGCCTCTTGTTTCTGTTAAAAAAAAAATACATTTAATTTTTGGGTTTTTCTTTTAAAGTTGTAAAATATTTATTCTCAGATTTCAGATTTCTTTTTTCATCTTCAGATTTCCTTTTTAATTTTTTTGTTTGTTTCGAAAACTTTAAATTTTCTCAAAAATTCGGCCGAAAAATTAAAAAAAATCATTAG
Source organism: Rhagoletis zephyria (assembly GCF_001687245.7). NCBI lineage: Eukaryota > Metazoa > Arthropoda > Insecta > Diptera > Tephritidae > Rhagoletis > Rhagoletis zephyria. Next base: position 885 of record NW_016211894.1, read on the forward strand.
TTTTTTTAAGTTTTAATTTAAACTTTTTATTTGAAACATTTTTAAATTTTTCCAATAAATAGGCACAAATAAACGAATTTCGTCAAATTTGCGCTCGTAGTATCCAATTTCTCTTTGTGATAAAAACTAAACACCAAAAGAAAATGTTCGTAACCGCCCATTGAATAGTTAAAGCCTCAAATCCTTGGCAGTTAAGAAGATTAAATATTGTCAGGAAACAGGTATTCCAAATACAAAAATTCAATTAAACACTTATTTTGCAAAAAGACTGATGTTAAATATTTTGTTAACCGCAGCTGTATTTACACAGATTTTTTAATAAACCAACAAGCGTTATGTAGCAGAACTTTAAGCCTTTTACGTATTTATTTATCATATTTTTTAATTATTTATGCTTCACAGCAGCCAAGCAAATACAATGTTTATTAGCATTTATGTATGTAGGTACTTACATACGTATGTATTAAATTATTCATATCTAAACACATAAAACCATTTTTGTTTTTTTAATTTATTACTTATTTACCTTTATTTGTTGCTCAGACGTCAAAGCAACTGCCTTGAGCAGACAAAGCTTAGTTAAAGTTTAATAATTATTTGTTAATCGTTTGCTAATGTTTATGTCGGCACGTTTATTAAAACACAATAAAAGTAGAAAATTAAATTTTGTTAATTCAACTCGAACTCACGAAGCAAATTTAAATTTCTTAACTAATAGATTTGCTGGTGTTGACTACAGAAGAAGAGGAAGAATAATGATTGTTAGAAAATGTAGGCAGTCCACCAATAAATCCGAAGCATGATCTAAAGGTGGCCATAAATCAATCCAGAAATATAGTTAAAACAATTTTTTTCTCGAATTAAAATCATGAAAGATGTAATTGATTTGGGGGTGAGTTAGATCTTCGGAAGTTAAAAATTCAATTTCGAAACTTAGTAAGTAGTTAATGACA
>NW_016211895.1:0-1837 GCF_001687245.7 Rhagoletis zephyria
TAAATTTGTAGATTCTTGTAAATTCAGTGCTAATACAGCTTTAAATATTTCAAATTATTTCAGGTTATCACTATCTCGAAGAAATTTTAGTTCAGAAAAAAAAGCACTAAAAAAGGCACTAGGCACTAAATAATTCTTTTTGGCGTTTTAATTTTCAAAAAGCACTGAATTTAGTGCTTAAAGCACCAAGTTGGCAACTATGTGTACACGTATACATTTAAACTCGGTATATTCAATGACAGGAACAACTAACTTCCTCGGATGGTATCGATGAATGCACCGCAAAAAGAACACTTCCGCCGATTCTGCCCTCGCGGTCAGTCCTGTATATTTAATATTGATTTGGAAGAATTTCGGAATTAAATATATGAGGTTTGAGCCATGTTTCGGTCAAGGAAATAATATTATAATTGCAGTCAAAACCTTTTAAATATAAGCCAGTTAATTTAGTATTCAAACCTCTAACATTTTGATAGTTAATACTTAAATTAGACTTGCGAGTAAGTTTTTTGAATCCGAATTAAGATTAGAAATTTTAGCTACGTTTTTATTACATTTATTAGGTTTATACTCAAACTCGCGAACAAACGCCCCGGTCGACCAAAATTAACTACTTAGTAGTGAATCAAAATCTTCGGCAGCTACATCAATTTTAAAAGATGAAATATCGATATCGTATTTGAAATTAAATTTACGAATCTTTAGTTCTAATTTTAGTCCATATGTAGCAAATCTAGAGACAAAGATTGATCTTCTCGGAGGAATTACAACCAANACTCGCGAACAAACGCCCCGGTCGACCAAAATTAACTACTTAGTAGTGAATCAAAATCTTCGGCAGCTACATCAATTTTAAAAGATGAAATATCGATATCGTATTTGAAATTAAATTTACGAATCTTTAGTTCTAATTTTAGTCCATATGTAGCAAATCTAGAGACAAAGATTGATCTTCTCGGAGGAATTACAACCAAATTTTTGGTAATGATGTCTGATGTGCGGGGCTCCGAATTGTTCGAAGGAACTAAATTAGACAGTGCAGCTTCAGATGTTGATGGCAACACTGTTAAATCAACTGTTTGATTGACGTTATTATTTTTAGATGTAGACCTAGTTGATATAGCTTTAGATAGGGGAGGTACCAATGCCTAAGGGCATGTAGAAGGAGCAGTTAATTTTATCACAACAGTCGTTAATTTTGTATTAACTGCATTATTACTATTGCTATCTTTACTAGTATTAGCAGGGGCTATTACAATACTTTTAACAGATCGAAATTTAAATACATCATTCCTTGATCCAGCTGGTGGAGGAGGCCCAATTTTATACCAACACTTATTTTGATTTTTTGGGCATCCAGAAGTTTATATCTTAATTTTACCTGGATTTGGAATAATTTCTCATATTATTAGATAAGAATCAGGAAAAAAGGATACCTTTGGCTCACTAGGAATGATCTATATCTATATCTATACTAATTATATAAAGAGAAGTCCCTTTTTTTGTAACAGGTAATCTCTCGAACGGCTGGTCCGATTTTTTTCAGGTGTACAAAGAGCTTTCGGTAACCAGCATGCTTTAGGCTAAACAAATTTTACTTTTTTTCGGGTAGGTGGACCAGGGACCGGTCTATTCGAAAAAATCTTATTATAGTCCGATTTGCTTAAAAATTAGTACGTAAGTAGCTTTTTAGCATATATAAGCATATTTGACCCATTTTTTCCGGGAAGTGGTCCAGGGACCGATCTATTCGAANATTAGTACGTAAGTAGCTTTTTAGCATATATAAGCATATTTGACCCATTTTTTCCGGGAAGTGGTCCAGGGACCGATCTAT
>NW_016211896.1:0-1837 GCF_001687245.7 Rhagoletis zephyria
TACGCCCAGCCAAATTGTAAAAAAAGTTGCCAACTTGAAGCAACGACTTTAAGCGAAAACAGACTTAAAAAGAACCGGAAATCTGCCGNAATATTTTCAATGGCGCAGAAGTGGAATATCTCGACGGTAACTCGCTTCGTGGTATTTTGTAATTTATATTTAATATTTATATAATACATATTTTGTACCATGCATATGAAGAATGGAACGGTAATGATGATTTGGATATTGCATCTGGATCAAGTGAATTAAAAATAACTTGGCGGGCAAGTTCTGCAAATGAAGAAAAATTTGTTCAAGCTCTAGCGTCAGTTGTCAGAGCTTTACTTGAGAAATCGCAAGCACCAGCAGTAAAGAAAAAGAAAAAAATTGCGGCAGAAAAAATGTGTGAGCTTCTGCTAACTGAATCGGCGGAAATTTATACGCCCAGCCAAATTGTAAAAAAAGTTGCCAACTTGAAGCAACGACTTTAAGCGAAAACAGATTTAAAAAGAACCGGAAATCTGCCGGTGCATTTAAAAAAATTTGAGAAACTGTTCATGGATTTACTAAATGCTGAAGACAATCCGAGCATTACACCATTAAAATGCAAGAGACACGTATTAGTGATTTTATGACATTCTTTTTTTTTTAATAAACATCGACTTATATACATTTACGTATCATTAGTATAGTATGGAAAGGGCGTAACACACATCGTCGCTGAAATGCAAAAAGCCGTAACTAACTAAAAATCCAAAATTCACTTGTTGATTGATTATGATGCATTTCGTCGAATTATAATTCCCCTCATCGTTTTATGCAATAAAAATTTTCAACGATGATGTGAGTTACGCCCTTTCCAAACTATACTAACGATATGTAATGCAATTACAGGTGGATTCGAATTAGGTGTTAATCAATCCAGATACTCAAGGAAGCCAGAGGATACACCTACTGATTTAGACGTCATGATTATAGCAGATTCAGTGCCTGTTTCCTCGGATTCAACGATGGCGTCTACGAAGAAAAAACGTTCCTTCTCTGAAACAAAATCGGTATACAAATGTTCAATTCATTTCAGCTTGCTATTTTTTATTCACACATGGCCTTTACTTAACAAAATGTTTAAATAGACACATTTTGATAACAATGCATTGCAAAATTCAGTTCTTAAAAATCAACTGGAACTTATAGATATGCAGAAGAGCTTGTTTACTGCACAAGAGCAGCGCCAACAAGAGGTACATGCTGAGGAAATGAAGTTGTTTGCTTTGAAGAAAAAAGTATTGGAAGCGAAATTGTTAGCGCTTGAAAAAATATAAGAACCCTTATAAACAAAACTTATTAAATTTAAATTTTTAACTTCATATATTAGTTTCATATTGTATTATGGTTTTTCGTTTCTAATAAGAGCTAAATCCTCAAGTAAAAAAATGTTTGTATTAATGTAGGTGTTGGTAAATACTCAAGTAAAAAATACTTACGTGTTTTGGAGCTGTTAGAGTACAACTCCACAAGCTTTTCAGGTGCTTCTTAGGAGCTGCTAGATACTAAAGAACAAAAAATGAAAGTACCTCAACCTACTTTACCACAACTCACTTCTCCTCACCTCAAATCAACTCACCACACCTGTTCCTACCACACCTTAATTCACCACAACTGAACTCATCATACCCGTTCTCACTACACCTCACCTAAACTCAACACACCTCAACTCGNTTCTCTGAAACAAAATCGGTATACAAATGTTCAATTCATTTCAGCTTGCTATTTTTTATCCACACATGGCCTTTACTTAACAAAATGTTTAAATAGACACATTTTGATAACAATGCATTGCAAAATTCAGTTCTTA
>NW_016211897.1:0-1837 GCF_001687245.7 Rhagoletis zephyria
AAGATTTTATTTTACTTCGAACGAAACCGTTCATTTTACATTCGCAATAACAACCTATCTTCATTTGCGTCAATCGTCCAAGAAAATTATCTACTTGGCCATCGATTCCGATTCGTGACAAAAGCATTGATTCAAAACCCGCGTATTTCACGTTAAGCTTATCAGACAAAGTAAAATAGTTTCTACAAACTTCTAGGCAGTCAACATACATACATACATAATTCGGTGAGTTCAATGCCCGTAGCCTTAAACAAAGCAATCGTCAATATGCAGAACTCCAGTATTTGTATCTTTTAGAAAATAACTGTTTACCAGAGTTTATGCAAATAAACTATATATTCAACAAAAGATAAATAGAAACATCCGTTTAGTATTTTATTTTAGATGTGCGCAATTGATTTTATTGCTATACCTACAATATTGATGGCTGTGCATAAATTTCCAACGTGGTAGCTCATAAATAACCTAAATCGGAATTTGTTTCCAATTATATTTTACACCCCACGACAGAAAGTAAAGCACTAGAAATGAAGAAAAAAGGACAGCAGAAATACCAAAAAAAAAGCTCTGGCACGGTGGAAAAGTAATGCACTTTGCTATTAGTAATTTATAGCGACCTGCTGAATAGCGCTTACAAATTGTCAAATCTGAAAATGAAATTTTGCTGCAGCGAATTCCACAACAACACCAACACCCGTGGACATGCCACATAGTGTGCGAGCGCAACTTCGCCGCCGACCTAACCAACTCGAAGCGGCCCGATTAGGCCGGACTGGGCTGGCCTGGCCCCAACGACCAAGTCAGAGCAAGCAGACCACCCATGGCGCTCAGGCGTATGGCATATGGCATATGGCACTTCGGAAGATGGCCGGCCAACTACGAGCCAACCAACAGCCAAACATAATGCAATTTACTACAACTTCTTATACAAAAGTCCCACAGCCAAAAGCCAATAGCCAACAGCCAAATGAAGTGAAGCTAACTAAGCTTGTTGCCGCATTGTAACAAGCTTCGAATACTTACTTGTTGCTACTTTTTTGCCAAATCCATTTGTTGTACGCGCGCACTTTTAACAATCTTGGCCAATTGCCAACTGCTCTTTGTTGTTCTTTGTTGTTGCTATTATGCAGCTATCTCATCATAATTTTTCACCAAACAACACCTCGCCGGTGGGTCCACCACCACCCGCCACAACGCATTCCATCTGGCGCTCGATCGCCGCCACACCACACCACGCCACGTCACACCAAGAGTAAACTGGCGTGCATTTGCGCATGCGTCGCGATCGACGACCAGTGGACGGTGCTCGCGTTGTCGGTGTGCGATGCATGTATGGATGTGGGTATTTGTAGGCAGTTGTTGTTGTAGTTATATGCCACCCAGTCGCGTATTTTTACGCATTAACGCAACAAATAATAATTTCTGCTTTTCGCCTTTCTTGTTGGGGACTTCATCAAAAGATTGAAAAATGTCCTCAAATACATTAGCGCGATTTGCGCTGCAGCAACAACAACAATAACAAACTGTAGTTGGGTACGATGTGGTGGTGTTATGGAACAAAATTAATTGGGCTCATGAGTGGTATACCAAGCGGCGTATGGACAGTGTTGTTGCTGGGAAAAGAAACAATTTGGACAAATCGTCGGAAATTTGTAGAAAAATTCAGATTTTAATAATGGGAAATACGCTATAAGTTTGTATCAAAATGAGTGGTCAACAAAGTTTTATGGTCGACGTCCTCATCGGGTTCGACTGTAATTAATAAAATTTTTAGCCCCTTTTTCCAACTTGCCGGATCAGATGGATCCAATGGCTGATATATATAAAAAAAAAAAAA
>NW_016211898.1:0-1837 GCF_001687245.7 Rhagoletis zephyria
AATTTTCTCAAATATTATTTATCAACTTAAGAACGGTTTGAGAAACATTTGAGAAAAATTTGTTTAGCATTTCGTTCCGTTCCATCTGAGTCAACAATGCAAATGTGTCGTAGACTATCGGTAGTCTGCTACATCAGTCGCAAAACGTCACCTTGACCACGCGGTCGCTGTTTATCTGTCGAATAGTCGCTCCTCGTTCGAGTGAATTGTAATGCATTTAATTTATTGATTTAAGTGAAAAGTTTTTCATAATATTATTTTGTGATTGATCGTTTTGTGACTGATATGCCGATATAAGCTACTGACTGGTCTTTAAAACTTAAAACCGAAAGAAAAAATAGTCTGCTGCATCGATAGTGACCAAGAATTTGCCTGCATAAAATGAAATAATATTTGTATATAACAAAAAATATATATATGTATTTATGTATATGCAAAAGGGCTTATGCTCTATTGAAGATGCAATAAAACCAACAAAAAAAATATATTTTTCTTTAAAAACTGTGTGTATCATTGCTTCGTTGGCAACGCTATATACAAATTTCAATGAGAGCAACTGGACTTCATTTCCTTCCGCTCTTCTCACGTTTGAAAAAAGGTTGAAAATTCTATATTTCTCCATTTGAAACTAAAGGAAAGTTCCATATTGAAAATGTACCTTTTTTTATGTAGTTGAGAAGTAACGTTTGATATTTGAGAAAAGGACTGATTCACGAATGCATCTCAAATTGAGATTTAAAACAAATGTTTATTGGGTGCATACATGCATACATACACACATAGATCTGAATCTGAGCTCATGCCCAAAGTACCACCAGTGCTGGTGCTTATGCGCGCCTCGCGCTCATTTCCTTATCGCAGTTGTTTATCACTCATACGCATGTACACATNACATAGATCTGAATCTGAGCTCATGCCCAAAGTACCACCAGTGCTGGTGCTTATGCGCGCCTCGCGCTCATTTCCTTATCGCAGTTGTTTATCACTCATACGCATGTACACATTCCTACCCATACATCCATATACACAATGAAGAAAAACCTTAAATCGCTCAAAGCTTTTGGCTAATGCATGCTTATCATTGTTGTTTTTTGCTGCTGTCTGGCATCCACAACTCTGTGTGCAACGCTAGACCAGCGCAAGTTGTTGCTATTTTTCTTGAACATATTTTACTACCGCTGCTGGTGCGCATGCGTACATGCACTGCTATTATCTTTATACAAGCTGCAGCTGGGCAACTGTGCGCATAACTATGTAGGTATTTACACGTACATATATACATATGCATATCCCGCGGGCAATTCGACTTTTATGCATATTTATGCGAATTTTGCATTTAGCATTTCAGCTGGCCATCAGTCGGTTCGGTCATTATGTGCGCAGAGACAAGAAGTTAAATTGCTTCGCGCTATGCAAAATTCTATATTTCGTTGCATTTGCATTTGTTGTATGCAGTTTGTTTCGTGCTTCTGCATCCTACTACATTCAGGCCACTTTCTGGCGTTTCGGCTGTTTGTTGAGAGAAAATGTATTTTCATTACTTTTTTACTTTATTTTTTTGCTCTACTATATTCACCCGCCATTTCAGGTTTTACGCGCAATTTTTGCGCCCTTCATTTTATAACCAATCTTCTTGGATGGGCATGTTTGCATATGCGTATGCGCAAAAGTTAATTTGCATGCGATTTGCAGGCAGTCAAGCCTACCTACATAAACCAGTCTCGCTGAATCAGCCATCTTCTTCTTTTTTACTAACATTAGTTGATTGGTTGGCCATTTGGTGGTGGCAAAAGTCAACGTGACTGTTGAGTAAGTATGCGCGTTCGCAAACATTTCG
>NW_016211899.1:0-1837 GCF_001687245.7 Rhagoletis zephyria
TTAAATTTTTAGGTGGTGGCGCCATCGAAATGGAGCTCTCGAAAATTCTCCGGGACTATTCGCGAACCATCGCTGGAAAGGAACAGCTGCTGATTGCTGCCATTGCCAAAGCTCTGGAGGTGATTCCACGTCAACTGTGCGACAACGCCGGCTTCGATGCCACTAATATTTTGAACAAACTGCGTCAAAAGCATGCTCAAGGTAAGATATTCGTATTTATTAAATTGTTACTTCGATTTTCTGCTTCTGAATTTCACTGTTGGAGAAGGCAAAAATCGAATTTCTCACATTTGTAGTTCCCAAACAATCAGCCACATTGCGTAGGTCGTAAATCTGACTATGTTGTACGACTCGACAACAGTCACATTGTCTATTGTCGAACTGAAATAAGTAAACGACCAAAATCGTCGAAAACTATACAGTGCTGCCAAGTTTTTCGGTTTTAATACACTAGTCGAGTGGAAATTTTAGGCAAAATTTTAGGTGAAATTTTCGATACGATTCGACTCTCGAAAAACGACTTGCATTCGACACTCGCAATGAGGGTGAATATCGAAACAGCTTTTTTTTTGGTAAACAAAGATTTTTCTTACGTTAAAACGNGGTGAAATTTTCGATACGATTCGACTCTCGAAAAACGACTTGCATTCGACGCTCGCAATGAGGGTGAATATCGAAACCGCTTTTTTTGGTAAACAAAGATTTTTCTTACGTTGAAACCATCCTTCTCTAATTAGCGTATTAAATTGAAAAAATTTAAACTTTTACCAAATAGATAATTTATAGCGATTTATTAATTTGTATCCTCTCTCTTGCACAACTCTTCACACACGGTAGCCATTTTCATTCAATATATTCATGCCATAATTTGAAACAAGGCTTTTCGCACAGTCCCGGCATGCCGGGGCATTCAGCACAACAAAATTGTGAAAAAATCAAAAGACCTGTCTTAAAACAAATTCTACAACGCTTCTTTACTAATTTTCCCTTGGAACATGGTATTTCCATTGGACGGTGTGTTGCTTTTTTTAAATCCAGTTGACTCGGTATATGCAGATTTGGATCGCACTCTGAGTTGTTTATTGTTGTGGCAGTATCTATCAGATTTTCATTTGCAGGACTTTTCTTGTCAATATTTCCACTTTCATCTGGATGTACTAGCGACGCAATAATTCCTTGCCGAAACTGTTTGAAAAACATCGGCAGTTTATTCGTAGACCGATTGTTTTGATTATGGCTTTGATAGAGTAAGTAAGCGTTGAGTAAAACCAGGTGTATGACATAGATCATCAACCGTCTGTCCCACTTGATTTCCGTGCGTTCCAAAGGTAATTGGTAGTCCAGCATAGCCGCACGCATTTCCACGGGAGTGCCTAATTGCCAGTTGATCTCTTTCACTAATTTCAGCTGATGGCTCATGATCATTTCATTACGGTAAATAGCGAGACAGTCGGAACTATAAAAATATACATTTTTCCGGAGTCTTCGACTCTTGCCCATCATTACATAGCCAGCATATCTGGTTTCAAATTGATATTGTTCTAAATTTTGTAGTACCAATTCTTTGCTATTCCCAAAACAATTTTTATCTAAAAACCCCGAGCAATAGGTTCCGAGTTTAGCCAATTCCAAGCAAAGCGCGTAGCTGCCGTAATATTTGCAAGTAAAAACCACATGACCTACAGGTCGCAAATTAAATACAATGTAAAATTTAAATAACATTTAATTGTAGTTACCTCTTCCAAACTTTTCCTTCAGCAATTCTATTGCTTTCGATAATCGTTGAACAACCTGGGCCTTAGGGTTACGAGAAATCTGCTTTTGTTCTGAACCCTCC
>NW_016211900.1:0-1837 GCF_001687245.7 Rhagoletis zephyria
GGGGGCAAAGGATTACATGAAGCAAAAGGAAAAACAGAGCTTATATCAACAAACCTTTCGCAGGAGAATGTGCAGGGGCAGCTGTTTGCTGGGCGATCGCTGGTTGGGCGACTCATTCACCCCTTTGCTTGTACTCTCCTTTTTGGCACTACCATTCTTTGGCGTGGTGGTACTGGCAGTTGAGTCAGTAGTCTCTACCGCCCCTGCACCAGTGGCGTTGTTGGACTGTTCGAGTGGTCGAGCCAGGCTCGGGTCACTGGAGGCCCTCACCAGGCGACCAGAGGAGCCGGGCGATGAGGCCCGTCCAAGGAAGTCCTTTCCGCCAGGCCGGTCGTCATCATCGTCCTCGTCCAGTCGTGAGCAGTCATTGGTGGAGACGTCGAGATCACTTTCCGGCGAGGAAGCGTAGCTGAGGCGCGAGATCATCGGAAAGAGAAAGTCATCGGAGATGCTCTCCTCCGGCTTCGACTCTGCCATCCAAATCGTGTTCGACTGCTCCTTCTCAATGGTCTCGTGCAGTTTNAGAGAAAGTCATCGGAGATGCTCTCCTCCGGCTTCGACTCTGCCATCCAAATCGTGTTCGACTGCTCCTTCTCAATGGTCTCGTGCAGTTTCTTGTACCACGTATCGCCGCCGCTGGTTAGGTTGATGGAGGCGGTGAAGATGTGGTGCCACAGTTTCTCCAGCTTCAGCGACTGCTCAAAGAGCTTCCGCGAGCTGCGGTGAACGGTGCTCTTAGACGAGGAGCGAGAGCGCAGCTCTTTCACGATCGACTTGTTCTCCGCACGCATAAAGATCACGATCGGGTAAAACTGTGCGTAGTTCAGTCGGTCCACCGCTGACGGAGTAATGTCGAGCAGTGCGTGCTTCCCGCCGCCGATCACCTCTTTGATGGACGACAGGCGGACGATGCCCGAGGTGGCCACCTTCGAAGAGGAGGAGCTGCCTCGCTTTGACGCCGTCTCCTCGTCGTCGTTGACGCTGAGCGCCCTCGGACAGGCGTACTTCTCCGGATTGTCGCGCAGAAACTTCTCCCGGGCAATGTCCGCCAGCGGTCCAAAGAAAACTACCGGTCGCGTGAAACCGGTGTTCTTCAGCGTCACGCGCTCGTATGCGCCAAACTTGGAGGAGCCGTCGCCGAAGATGACGTCTTCCCAGTGGTCCTTGCTGAGCGACTTTGAGCGGCGTGCACTGCGTCGTCGCTTGAAGAAGTTGCCCCGGCGACTGCTGGCGCCGCCCTCGCCACTGCCCAGATCACCTCCTGAGAGTGACTTCTTCGAGCGGCCCTCTGCCCTCTGCTCGGTGGCCAGTTCGTCTGCCCTGCTCTTGTTGGGAATGGAGCCTTTCTGAATCTCCTGGTTGTTGCGGCCCAGTCGGTAGACGAGCCACGAGCCGACGACGCCATTGTGCAGTGTGTCCACCACGTGGAAGATGTCGCCCACGTGAAAACTGAGCTCTCCCTTGCCGCCGTCGCTGTCGTAGTTGAAGTGCACTCGTATGTAGAACGAGTCACCCTTTTGCCCGGCCACGATGCTCTCGTACTCGGCCTTGCAGTTCTGCACAATCAGTTCGATCTTGTCTTGAATGCGCAACAGGTAGAGCACTGCCTCCTCGCGAGTGAAGGTGCCCATGTCAGTGCCGTTCGCCTTGAGTATCTTGTCGCCCACCTGCAGTCCCTGCAGTGAGGCCGGACTGCCCGGCTGGACAGCCGTCACAAAGATGCCCACCTCATTGCCGCCCGTCAGTCGGATTCCCACACTGCCCTCCTTGTGGAAGGAAATGTACCGGACGGCGGTGTTCGCCGATGGCTTTCCCGCTGCCTGTTCATCCAACTCTG
>NW_016211901.1:0-1837 GCF_001687245.7 Rhagoletis zephyria
AATAGGCTATAACTTAAGGATTGCAAATAGTTGTTGTTGTTGTTGTTGTAACAGAATACAGAACAGTTTTTGGGGAGTGTTGCTGGAGTGACAGTCCTTGGCCAGATAAAAATCTGGGTCGGTCCGCTTACGTAGACCCGACTGTTGTGGGAACGGTTGTTGTAACAGCATACAAATAGTTCTTCGTTTGCCTCGCTATGAAGCGACGAGACCGCTATTAGAGAAAAAACTTGGTTGGTGCTTCGACCAGGAATCAAATCAAACTTTGTCCCACATATGCCACATACACTTATGGTCAGCTGATTAAGTCAGGAGACATTTTGACTAGTTTTGGCTATTTTTCTTTTGTTTATTTAATGTTTATATTTTTTTATGAAAGTCTAGCACATCACCTAAGCAGCGCCGCATAAATCCATATTTCAAACGGCGTACAAAAATTACAAAAATTTTACAAACTTTAACAATTGCATCCTAAAATTATAAACTGTTTATTCAGAATTTTTAGAAAAAGGTTGGGTTTGCAGTTTTGTAGCTCATTAAATTCCAGTAGGTTAAAGTGCAATTGTCAAGACGCTGGAAAATTGCGTTGATTTTTATTAATTTTTTTTTTTTGAGCTACAAAACTGCAAACCAAAAATTTTCTAAAAATTCTGAATAAACAGCTTAAAATTTTAAGGTGATGCTTTCCATTTCCAGACAACCGGTCAGGTACGAGCATGATTTTTAATTTGTACCAAACTCAAATACATTGTTTGTTGGTGCAAATAATGAGACACGTATTTTTTCTTTTGGCTCGGAACAATTTTTCGGCCGAATTAACGCGATTTTGTTTTTCAGGCAAAAATCGATTATTCGAATTGACAGTGAGAATTTTTTTTTAAATGCCCATAACTTTGTCAAAATTTAATAGATTCCAAAAATGTTTTTACTCAAATGTCAGTAGTTCTTGTCACTTCAAGATAGAATGATATAATTATTGATTTTCATTATTTAAAATTTTTTATTTAACAATAAACAAAAAGTGCAAATTTTTTTTTAAATTTAATTTCTCAAAAAGTGTATTTTTTTTTTCTCTCAAACTTTTTTACTACAATCAACCCAAATCTCTAATAGCGAAGATTTTTTTTCTGAGTTATGAATTTTTATAGAAAATATACGTTTTTGTGGTACATACTACAATATTCTTATATTGTTTAACTAAATGGAACATATGTATGTAATATATCAGCAAAAAGTACAGCCGTGATAATTTTTGTGTATCAAATAGATATTAGAACGCACTTTCCACCATACAGTTTCGAAATACAAAATCACATTTTCCCGCTTTTTATAATCGAAACTGTATGTAAATGATCATGTTTGAAATATGGTTTATGTATGTACTGGATCGCGCTTACCCGCTTCGTGTATGAAATTTTTACTTGCTTCATTGATTAACAGTTATTTCAAGAAAACTCAATTCAAAAACAGGAGTTTTAAAATTTGTTTAACCATCTTCAGAATATTTTCAAACTAAAACTTCCTTAAACTTCTCACTTGTCATACTTTTTCAATTAATTTATCCCCTGAACTCAATTTGAGATTTTAAACAGATAGAAACCCCTTACATTTAGTTTTGAAATTAAGCCTTTTCAAAACCATATCGATTCATACCAATCTATACTATTATATATTTTGAAAGCAGTTTTTGTGTTCGCAAAGCTCGAGAACGTNTTAGTTTTGAAATTAAGCCTTTTCAAAACCATATCGATTCATACCAATCTATACTATTATATATTTTGAAAGCAGTTTTTGTGTTCGCAAAGCTCGAGAACGTCGAACCGATTTTTTTGAAATT
>NW_016211902.1:0-1837 GCF_001687245.7 Rhagoletis zephyria
TACTATTGAATAAGGTTTTTGTTGAAAACTAAGTAGTTTATATTTAGCTCAAATCTATTATAGTACGAAAAATTGTAGTTGAAAGGGTAAGTTTATGAAAAGGCATTGATGAGTGGCAACAGTGTAGTAAGCAACACTGAGGGCTCCAGTAATCGACAAAATTCTCCGTATACAGACTGCGTTTAAGTATACGTTCTGCGTTCTTGACTAATTTCAGCTAAAATCGGGGAAACGCCACCACTCTGATGTACGCATATGCACAACGACATTGATTTATGTTTATAAGTACTCATTTACACACGGCGGTTTGTTGCCGCAACTCGACGTTTGTAGAAGAGAGCGTAACGAGGAAAGGAGAGGGGCACCGAGTTGCTCGCGCTCGGACAACACGCTTTGTGCTCTCGTTCNTAATTGGCTGGCCAAAGTAAAATAAGAATGAAAGAGGTTGCTAATGAAAAGAAAATGAGGGAAAAGCATTTTGGTTTGGTTTTTGCGTAGCGAAACTGTAATCAGAGGATGTAAGAAATGTCAACGAAAACACTAACAGCCGGTGTGAACAGTCTTCAGCCCACAATCCCAAAACTCGTTTTCAAAGTGTTTTCGTTGTCGGTCAGAACATGGTATAAGCTTTCAATTGAACAAAGAATAATAACGCGATCTCTCCCGGGGATACAACAAATTCCTTAATATTCACAAAAGTTAAAAAATAATTCTCTTTGAAAACCGCTATTTTCTTTACATTTAAATTGAATTTTTGCTTAATATAATGATACAAAAAATTGACCCTTAAATGCATTATTACCTTCTGTATGCGGATCTATCACTACTTATTAAGAATACAATGCAGAAATCAAAATATTAACGTAAAACTGTCACGATCTTTCTAGAGAGCGAAAATTTATGTATAAGCAGCGTTAGAGTATTCTGCTTTCAGTCAACGGTGAGCGCTCGCTGTGCAAGTTAGAAAAGTGAGGGGGACTGGGATATGTTATTTGGAATGTTCTCTATCGAAAGGGACTAATTTTTGGAGTTTTCTCCAAAATTTTGTCAAATTGGTTTTTGGCCGCCTAAATCGTTCAAATACCCCTATGTGCACCGTTCGCTCGATTTCTATGAAATATACACCGATTTAAAGGATATAACTTCGTCTAATCCAGAAATGTTAATCCCGATACATAGGGGGCGTGGCATCTGACTTATAGACTAAAATGTGAAAACCACTATATCTTTAAAACCAATTATGCTGGGGAACTGAAACTTAGCACAGATGCGTAGGTTGTAAATACCCTACTTACGGTGAAAATTTGTAGGTACTGGGAAAGTCGGAGTGGCATTTCCCATACAAACTGAAATTGGCACAGCTGTTTATGCTGCCAATAACGTACTGTTTAAGCCCCGGGGATCCTGGGATGCTGGGCGACGGTGGAGTTGATTGCGGTGGGCGGTAGCTACGCTGTGGTTGTAGCTGCTGGCGGGGAAGTTTCGCTGCGGGTGACGGATCTGCGCCTGATGGAGGCTGGTGGTCGGCGGTGTAGTTGAAGGTTGAATTTTCGGTGGTATAGCTGTTGGCGGTGGTGGTTGGTGGCGATGGAGTGGTCGCTGCAGGCTTTGCCGGCGGAGGGAATTGTGCTCCCAAGAAGATGCGTCTCAAACTTGCGGACACCGGATGCTGATTTTGTTCCGCGCTGAAATCGCGAATAGCGCATCAAGCAGGCTCTTTCCGACCGATAAAAGGTGAAATGAAACACACTCGTTACTTAACTAATGCGAGGGTTTATTCAATTTATGAAGAGGCGTAGGTAGATATACAAAAGCGAGACTTGTGGCGGATTAGGTA
>NW_016211903.1:0-1837 GCF_001687245.7 Rhagoletis zephyria
TAGCGCCTATAGCGCCGACTTACCTTCGCAGGTGAACTGTCCATAGTGCTTGCCGGAGCTCTTGTCCCCGCACACCACACACTCGATGTTCTGCTTGCAGTCCATATTTTGTTTGGAGTCGCTGTTGCTACTCTGCGAATGCAGGCTATTCGCCTGAGAACTAGGCGTTGTACTGCCACCGCCGCCGCCGCCGCCACCACCTCCTCCACCGCCCGCCGCACTGCCGCCGCCCAAGCAATTAGACGCCGCTTGTTGGCCTTTGATCATGACGCCGAGCTCCTGTCCGTGATTCTGTTGCGCCGCCGCCGCTGCATGATGTGCTGCCGCCGCGTGGTGTGCCGCCGCGCTAGCTGCCGCCGAGGCAGCTGTCAGACTGGAGAGATCCTCTTTGATTGTATGATGTCCGCTTTGGTTGAGTGTGTTCGATTGGCCCCCCGCGCCACCGAGCCCGGAAAGGTCCTGCTTGATGCCCGCCGACTGTTGGCTGGCGACGCTGGATGGTGTTGTGCCGCCGCCGGTACCCACGGAGCTGCCACCCGCGCCGGGCAACGAGCCGGGACCAGCGGAGGCGTGCAGATGTCCACCGAGATTAGGATCGTGCCATGCGGAGGGTGGCGGTACGCCCAATGCCATTGAGCGCGGCAGGCCGAGATCGAAGGCGGACAGCTCGGCGCTGGACTGCGGGCGTGGATTGAAGAAGCCGGGAGCGGTGGACGGTGAGGCGCACATGACGCCGCCACCGTACACGCTCAAAGAATTGTGGGTGATAATTTTGGCGGCTTGCGGGGCGTAAGAAGGAAATGAAGTATGCACTTTGCTGGTATGCCGTCGACACAAAGCGGTACGAGACCGTAGCTAGTTGTGTGTATTTTTGTACGTGGCGTAGCGGCTGTTTGCGCGTTTGATTACCACCTTTCGTTGCTATAATTATGTTTTTCTTTTCTTCGGCTGCGATGTTGCACAAGAAGTGATCGCAGCACTCAAAAGTTCTAAATCTTTTTTTTTTTTGTGCAAAAATTCTTTGTATTTTCTCATCAACCAGTACTCATTTTTTGTATTATAAATTTCGTATCAAAACACTGCTGGTATGCAATATTTCTCACTTTATCATAATTTCTGATCGAGCGAAAATTTCTTGCACACACGTTTGGTTGGCGATCGCGTTGCCGCGCTAAAAAATATACGAAATATACTTATTTAAATTCAAAATTAATTAACACTGGTAAATTTTAATCGCACTCCGCGCGTATTTCGCTAAATTCATTTAATTTATTATTTTTATTATCGAACACTCTTTCGTCAATAATTCATATATGTTCGGGCGTTGCAACCGAGAACTTTCAAACGATTTGCACACACTTTGTAAAATTTCAGTGATTTTTCTCCTTGGCATATCTACGCAAGCAGTAATAAAAAATAACTTCAGATGTTCGGAAAAATGCCCGTCATGCGACCAACAAAATCTCAGCTGTTTTCGTAAGGCCTTTTAGAGCCTGACTGGCAAAACATTCGTGGCAAAAGGTACACGACCCGACCCGACTCGACCGTTTCGACCTAACGACACATCACACAAATCTCTCATTCCACCACTCAAAGCAGCCAGATTGCCACTACGAACTCAGTGCACACAGCTCACACAGACGCCGAACATAGAGCGCACACAAGCAAGCGAACGTTTACGCTCGCAGCAGTGCTGCCAGCCGCAGTCAGCCACCCTGAAATCTAAATCGTCCATTCAATCGCCTGGGCAGCTCGCACGCTTGTCACCAGATGGCGTGCGCATTTGAGTGGAAGTGGCTTGCCGACTCGCTCGCACCCGTTCGCTAGGCCTGGGCGG
>NW_016211905.1:0-1837 GCF_001687245.7 Rhagoletis zephyria
TATGCATGTATGTGCGCCTCATTTATTGATGTTAATTATGGGAATTTTTCATTGCTCAACGATTGGCTGTTGGCTGTTGGCTGCTGCCTGCGATATAGTAGTCTCACACGCTGACTCAGATATTCTTCAAGTCGAATTCGTCGAAAAAAAAAACAACCATAAAATGGCAAAAGGAGACACTCAAGAAGAGTGTGGGTTTTTGAATTTGTAGACATACAAAAAACTGAAAATTCTATGTACATTTGTATACAGCTGTTCCTGTCACTGTTTGCGGCATTCTGCTAGATTTACGAATGAAATTCAATCTTTTGGCGGATGCTGATTTGCTGTTGTGTAGGCGTGTGCGTGTGCTCGAATTTTGTGGGAGTCATTCTAAATTCTGTTGCTTGATTAATACGTAGTAGACTGTAGAGTTTGCTAAATAAATGTTATCGTTAGGTTTTGTTGTAATTTTACGATGTTTTTGGGATTTGTGTGTGCCGATTGCTGTTTTCGATGCTTTTGTTCCCATATTCTGTTTCTGATGACTTAATTTGAAAATATATATTACACTTTTTTGTACTAATTTTCGTTTTATTTGTTAATTTTTTTCAATTTACTTTGAATTTTTTTCAAATAAAAAATTGCGTTTTATATTATTTAAAGTTTATCTTCACATTTTTTCTTTTCTTTTATATTGTTTTAGTTTAGTTTATTCAGGTTGCTTTTAATATCAGTAATAAAATTTTTATTATTTGTTAAATTTTTTCATGTTGAGTAATTTTATTTTACTTTATACGTATATTAAAAATGTTTTAAATTTTTTTATTTTCTTTCCTTTTTTATGTATTCCTCTTGTACCCTTTTTTCTAATAAAATTTTTTATTTGAATTTATTTAAATAGAAAAAATTAATTTAATTTTTTTAATAAAAATTTTTGTTTCAAATTTTTAAAATATATTTGGTATTTTAGTTTGCGTTTCACAGACATATTTATAGCTGATAACCTCGTCGATTTCGTTAAAAATGAAGAAAGCTTCGATTTCCGTACTTGGCCTCCAAACAGCTAGACCATCCAGCATACGTATTCTCTGAATTTAGCCGCACTCGAATATTTTCTGTTGTCTAACGTGAAGAATTGGCTCGTAGGCACGAATTTTAGATCGAATGTAATCATCACTGAAATAAATGCATATTTAGGAACCTTCAAAAAATCTTTTCCTTGGAACTAACCATATATCGAGCTAAGAAAAGGGGCACTATGTTAAGAAATTAAACCCTTTTGCCGAAAACAAAAATAAAGAAATCACAAAAAATCACTGGCTTATCAAACTGCCTTCGTTCTTTGCNATGATTCATTTTCTACGTATTTGTATGCATACATATATACAAACAAATGTTTGCCCCTACAGCCTTTAAACCACATTTTAATGGAAATATTTTCGCAAAATTCTTATCATATTCTAAGAATTGTTTGTTGTTTAAAACAGCTACTTGTCATATGAAATACTGGTTAAGGTGCTTTCTGACCAGTCTTTGTTGGGATATTTGCGCTTTTAAGACGTTAGACATTTAAGATATGTACATAGGTACATTTTTAACTTAAACCGCTTAGGTGGACGATTGGGCGTAGTTTTCGCAGCTCTTCTGATTTGATTATCACAAGCGTATATCAGTTACCTCGATAAAACTGAAATATATTTGTATGTATGTATATATTAAGTACATATGTATTTGTGCTGTAAAGTTTTTAAAAATGTATTCATCAAGCTCAGATTGCATATTTATTTATTATTTATGTTTATGCAGCAACCCTTAAAATTTGAAACAAATCAAACACATGAAGTGTGAACCCCGT
>NW_016211906.1:0-1837 GCF_001687245.7 Rhagoletis zephyria
GACTTAACTGCTATCGATGATATTAATTGTTTCGCAAGTATTTGTTCACAATACACCGAAGGGAGTAATGTAAATAGGTATCGATAACCATAACGATAAATATATCGATAAATAGACTGGCGGCGATAACGATTTTAACAGTGAAAAAAAAACATACATATACCGATAATGATTTCGATAAACATATATATCAAAAAGTATACCAAAAATATATCGATAACTATTTGTAATTTGAAAGAAATATTTATGAATGTACCAATCATGATTTCGATAAATTATTACGCAGTGATATCGATAAATGTATTGGCAGCGATGATAAATTTCTATAACAATACTGAAAGTATATTGATCTAGATCAAATACGACAACTGTTTAGGCCTTAAATTACATGGAATATCTTACGCTTGTATGCAAAAGCTTTTAAGGGGTCACTCGTGAATAATTTCTCAACCAGAAAGGATTGTAGGGCATGCATTTATGTAAGCTGGTGAGAATGTAAATAAGGAAGATACATTTTAGCAAGTTTTTAGTATTTNCTTTACCAAGAAATACGTTTATGGTAAAATTTTGGAAAATGGGAGTGGCACCGCCCACTTATGATCACATATAAGTATACCGGTAACCGTTCTACCAATTTGTACCAAACTCGGTATGGTTATTGTACTTGCCACGTGTAAGCAAAACGTTGAAAATTATTGAAATCGGACTAATATAACGGCCGATTCTCATATAACGGTAAATTTCAGAAATGCTTGAAACTTCAATATTTCGAAATTTAAGGACGCTAATTTACTCAAAATTGTTACAACTCGGCTTACCATCTAGCGGAAGGTTTCGGAAGGGTGAAAAAAGATATATTTAATACTTGCGCCGGGTATTTAATGTTCGGCTCCGCCCGAACTTAGCCTTTCTTACTTGTTTAAAAATTTGTTTTATTTTTTAACAAATGTTTATGAAAACTAGAAAATTTTTAATCCGATTTTTTGGAATATTTGTGAGTATAGAGTTTTGTAGCCCATTAAATTTTGGTGTAATAAAATGTGAGTTTAAAGCAGCGAGGATTTACTGTTAATTTTTGTAAACTTTTTGTTGGCACATTTTCTTCCCTACACAGTGTGTTAGACAATTTTAATATATAGAGAAAATGAGCAACACCTTCCACACAAAAAATTGCAAAAAATCTACAGTATGTTCCAGCGCTTTTAAACTTGCACTTTATTACACTTAGATTGAATGGGCTACAAAACTGCGTACTGGGAATATTTCTAAGAAATCTAATTAAAAAGCTCAAAACTGTGATGAAACTTTGGCGAATTTTGCTAACGAGCTATACTTTCATTAAAAAAAAATAATAAACATTTAAGAATTGTAAGGGAAATAGCAAATAATGCTAAAATGTCTCTTCCCTATTTATATCTTTGCCACTGTTTATTTACACCAGGAAATTTTCTTCAAATTCGCTACTTTCTCAGCACTTTGCCTTAAAATCAAAATCTCGTTAACTTAATAGCTAAATTGTTGGATGTAATTGCGCAAGCCCGCTTTTCTCACTTACTTAGAACATCCATGGTTGCAAGTAGAGATGAGCACGGGACTAGCTATTTAAACCCGATACCGCACATCCGGGTACCGCGGGTCCAGTGGGTCTCGGAATCTATCACTAACAAAAATTCGCATGTGTGGCGTCTTCCGATTATTTTGTGTTGCTTTGCTGTGCGTTTTCGTCTCAATAAAAAATAAAAAATTCATATTTAATACATTGCTTTTAATGAAGATTTTCTGAATTTTGCGGAGGTTGCCGTTTTATCGGGAGTGTCGGGAACGAAATTTCCCGATA
>NW_016211907.1:0-1837 GCF_001687245.7 Rhagoletis zephyria
GTTCTAGCAATTTGTACCAAACTCGTTATGGTTATTGTGCTTGCCACATAAAAGTAAACCATTAAAAGTTGTTGAAATCAGACTAAAATTACGGCCGCTTTTCATATAACGGTCAATTTCAGAAATGCTTGAAATTTCAATATTTTGAAATTTGAGGACGATAGTTTTCTTAAAATTTATACACGCCGACTTATCATGTAGCGGTAGCTTTCGGAAAGGTGAAAAGGCATATATGTAATACTTGCACCGGGTATTTAATGTTCGGCCCCGCCCGAACTTATACTTTCTTACTTGTTATATTTTGAGGATGAGATCATGCATTATTATTTACCATTTTTGCCAGTTTTATGGCATTTTCTATCGGTTTTTACAACGTTGTTGGCGAAGAGTACGTATGTTCAAAACTAATGAGCATACCATGGAAATCGATATAACTCAAGAATATGGGATTCGTAGATAATTCCGATGGTACTTCTGTCCCATCAATTGCCGATCCCGTCATGCATGTGGATGGCGTTTTGTTCGAGGCTACATCTAACCAATAAATATAGAGCGTCAATGCTTGAAACCCATAGCTCATAGTGGGACAAATAATTCCTCGTTTAGAATTATCACTGTGGGTTTGAGTCTGCCATCTATCTCGATTATCTTTATCACTTTCCAGCCGTGTGGACGTCGGCGGTCCAGGCTCAGAATCTAGTACGTAAAGAACACGTCGAGGCGGAGTCGGGCCAGAGGTCACCAACATGTTGGATCTGCAGTTTTTGGTCCTGTGTTCTTATTAAGGGCGCCCCTAATAAAATTCAGCTTCCTGTGAAACAACCCTATCCTCATCATTGCCGGACTGTCCAGTTCATCCTCAATTTCAATGTCGAAAGTGTCTTCTTCTGCGTTTTCTATTGAAGTTTCCTCGACCGAAAATGTAAAAATTTAGCTTTGTTCATTTAACAATAACTCACAGGTCAACATACAACTCGCAAAAATTGGGCATACATATATACCAGACTCTTCAGAGATTAGAAGCGAAAGAAAACGGGAGAAATTGCCGTTAATAGGAAAACGTTTTCCTAGTGCAGCATTACGTCTAGCTTTGTAAAGGTGCTGGTTTTAAACTGAAAACCGACAATCTATTCAACATTTTCTTAAAAGAAAACAAACTTTAGTATATATGTATAACATTTTTTAAAAAGTGTATTTAATAAATTTGTGGGTAAGATTTCCGGTATAAACTTTCACGCAAAAGTTAAAGGAGATATTTTGTAGTATTTTATTATTTGTCATCACAAGTGCTCACCATCGTGTATGTATTTCGAGATAAAATCAATGAAATTTTCACAGTGCTCTCCCAGGTAATATTTGCAATTTTCGGCTTCAGCTGCTGATAAAATTTTTCCATACCTTTTCGTATGAATTCTTAGCCTCTTTCCACACTTTTGTAATCAAATAATTTTGTTTGCTCTTTTTTAATCCGAATTTTGTAACTAATCTAAGCAAAAATAGCTTTAATATTACGTATATGCACACATGTGCGTATGTATGTATGTGCATATTTGCATAAAGAAAGTACAAGATAAGAAAAGAGAAGCGTTTGTGTGTGCGCGACAGTCATCTGCAGTTATAGTATAGTGGCACATTAACGCGTTAAGCTATTAAGACAAAGAGCAAAACAAAAAAGTGATAAAAATTTAGAGATTTGAAAAATGGATATGGGGAAAAGTGTTTTTTTTAACGTAATTGCTTCATTTCTTATGCAAAAATGCATTTTTATATAGCTTACAAAAAATAAATAAAAATATTAAGAAAGAGAACGACTGCAAGCAAAATGTAAAACTCTCCT
>NW_016211909.1:0-1837 GCF_001687245.7 Rhagoletis zephyria
GCAAAAATCTCGCATCAAAAATCTTGAAAACAAAAATCTCGAAAGTCTCCTCAGGCCCTTCTTGCAGGTCCCTCGTCGATCGAAGTTAACAATGGTCAAGTCACGTCAAACTTTGCAAAATGTAGGCGTGCACAGCTAAAAAATATTGATCACTTGTAGGTGTAGGCGAACTTTTTCGTGATCAGCTCAATGTTCTTCTCCTGCAGGCTGGTGACCGGCTGGATGAAGCGCGTCCAGTTTGAGTTGTTCTCGGTTCTTCTTATTCAGCAGCAACGCTTTTGAAATGAAAATGTGCAGGTAGTTATTGGCGCTGTAGGCGATCTGCGACAAAACGTACAGCTCATTCTTAAAAGAGGTAATAACGCACTCGATCGGTCCAGTTTGCTTCTTTGAGAAAATGGACTTACTGGAGAAGACGGCCATGCGGCGAGCGCCGCCACCATCGTCAGCAAGGCTCTCTTTCAGGTAGAGGTAAATGACGGGCAACAAAGTCCGAGCGCGAGTAAACACTGGCACGTCGCTGATGACGTTGTTCACGGGCAGCTGCAGTCGATTTTCCTGCAACNCTTAGGAAACAGTTAGTGTCTTTAGAAGTAAACAGGCCGCCGCAGTAGCCACTACCGCTGACGTCGTTGACAATAAAGTTTGCTTGATGAGAAGTTTGGTAGTGGTGATGCATTTGGTAGTGCTCTTGGAGCATTGGCGAAGCTTTCTTGACAGTTGACGACTGTTCACTCGGACGACTGAAAACAGAGTAACTGTTTGGCTGTTGTTGACTNTTGGAGCATTGGCAAAGCTTTCTTGACAGTTGACGACTGTTCACTCGGACGACTGAAAACAGAGTAACTGTTTGGCTGTTGTTGACTATAATGCTGCTGCAGTTGCAACTGGCCATTGTAGTTGAAAGCAGAGTACGCAAAAGACAGTGATATTTGCTGCTGGCTACTGGAGTTGGCTGGTAGTGGTGGTAGTCAAACGGACCGTACCGTCGGTTTCGGCCACGTCAGAGAGGTTGTTGTCAACGGCGGTGGAAGTGGAGGTTACCATCACAACTTCCAGCATTTGTCTGTTGAATTTTGGTCACCAGGTTTGAGTTATGAGCACTGCCGACGTTTTTGATAATGGCAATGGCGTTGATAGCGTTCTCGTTGAAGAGAGCCGCAGCCGTTGTTGCTTCACCAGCAACACTTTCTAACTTTGGCGATCTTGGACCACCAGCGTCCGAAACCGCCTCTCCATTTGAAGTGATGAGCAACTCCACAGAGGAAGCCTTGAGGAAGCCCACCCAAGTCTTGAAATGCCATCGCCGACCAGCAGACCACGACTGTCAAAATGAGAAAACTGCTTCTCACCAGCGGCAAAAAAATAAAAGTTTGAGATTTGATAGTGCTAAAATTGCTGCTGCTACTGTTGTTGTTGCTGCTGAACAGTCGGACTGGCAAGTGTCAGATGCTGCTGAGTAACTGCAAAGATAGATGTTGTCGATGTTGCTGGGGATGACTGAAAGTGTAAAACAACAGAACTATTGTCGTTGCTGCTTCTGTAGTCATTGTTGACGACAAAATCGATGTCAAAGGTCGATTTGGCTGCGTACTTTTGAGTGAGAAAGTGATTGTAGGTCTAAAAAATAATGAGAGTGGTTTACAAACTCGTTTCGCTTGCGAAACCCGAGGCAGCAAAAGTTTTAAATGGCCAAGATGTGCCAGACTTTGCCGCCTGGCGCCGTGCACAGCTGAAGAATGCATAGCTGTTACTATGATGGGCAAACACATTAGCTGTTAACAAAATGACGGACGGGGGTCAAAATCTCGCGGCCAAAATCTCGCGAGCCAAAATC
>NW_016211910.1:0-1837 GCF_001687245.7 Rhagoletis zephyria
ACGACAAGTCAAGATACATTTTCGTATACTTTCTAAAAACGAAGGACGATTTTTCAAAAATTTAAACACTTTAAAGCCATGGTGGAATACCAAACGGGGAAGAGGATAAAAGCTATTCGTAGCGATAATGGCCGTGAATTTTTAAACCGAGATTTTGACAATTACTTAAATGTGCACGGTATTAAGCGACAACTTACTGTACCATATACACCTCAGCAAAATGGTGTAGCTGAGCGTGCGAATCGCACTTTGGTTGAAATGGCGCGATGTATGTTGGTTCATGCAGGAATTGAAGAGAGTTTTTGGGCGGAGGCAATTTCCACCGCCGTATTTCTACGCAACAGATCGCCGACAAAGATACTTGTAAATAAAACTCCACACAAAGTTTGGTTAGGAAGAAAACCAAGAGTTAATTTTTTAAAAGTTTTTGGGTCTTTAGCTATTGGTCTAAATAAAAAAGAAAATCATAAGTTTTGACCTAAAGGTAAAAGGTGGTTGGATATTCAGAGAATGCTAAAGCATATCGTTTGTACGATCCAATATCACACAAATTCATTATAAGCAGAGATGTAATGTTCGTTGAAAATTCTCACAAAATTAAAGACGTCAGAGATACAGTAGACGTGAGTGAGTTAATACTAAAAATTAATAAAGATGAGACTGCAACAGACGCAGAGCCACTAGATAATCTCGCTGGAGGAGAGCAAGTAGATACCAGCAATATTCCGATAGTAGAAGATGGTGAAATCGAAGAAACTCCTACTAATATGATAAGAAATGATGAAGATATTAAAATAGGAAGCGGAAGACCGAAAATAATTCGAACTGGCAGGGTTGGTCGTCCTAGAAAACAATATAATATATTGAATTCAATGAACACTATAAAAATCCCTGATACTGTTGAAGAAGCATTGTCTAGCGAACATCCTGCAGAATGGCAGAAGGCCATGCAGTTAGAATATGATGCGTTGATAGCCAATAATACATGGACGCTAGAAGAGTTACCTCCACTTCAAAAAGTTGTTGGGTGCAAATGGGTTTTCGTTTTGAAGCGAGATATGGATGGAAATATTGAGCGATTTAAGGCGCGACTAGTTGCAAAGGGTTGCAGTCAGCATTATGGTATAAACTACCAAGAAACTTTTTCGCCAGTGGTACGCTACGAAACCCTTAGGATGATAATTGCATTAGCAGTAGAGCATCAAATGCATTTACATCAGATGGATGGAGACCTTCATGATACAGTTTACATGAAACAACCAGAACATTTTGTTGATAAAAACTTCCCGAATCACGTACTCAAACTTAACAAGTCTTTATATGGACTCAAGCAGTCAGGTAGGGAATGGAACTCAAAGCTGGATTACATTTTGAAGAAAATTGGTTTTTCACCATGTCCCAGTGAACCATGTGTTTACACCAATCACTCAAACGGATGTTTNAGCATTGTCTAGCGAACATTCTGCAGAATGGCAGAAGGCCATGCAGTTAGAATATGATGCGTTGATAGCCAATAATACATGGACGCTAGAAGAGTTACCTCCACTTCAAAAAGTTGTTGGGTGCAAATGGGTTTTCGTTTTGAAGCGAGATATGGATGGAAATATTGAGCGATTTAAGGCGCGACTAGTTGCAAAGGGTTGCAGTCAGCATTATGGTATAAACTACCAAGAAACTTTTTCGCCAGTGGTACGCTACGAAACCCTTAGGATGATAATTGCATTAGCAGTAGAGCATCAAATGCATTTACATCAGATGGATGTTACAACAGCTTATTTAAATGGAGATCTTCATGATACAGTTTACATGAAACAACCAGAACATTTTGTTGATAAAA
>NW_016211911.1:0-1837 GCF_001687245.7 Rhagoletis zephyria
TGTCTCTCTCGCATCGCTCCCTTAGCAGTGGCACCATGTTGTTTCTCTGGAATAGATGTATAAGTTTTTGTGCAATATCTTTTTTTGTATATGCATATAAAGCACATTTAACTGATGAAAACATAACCTACTTTTAAATTCGATGTTTATATAAAACTCATAGTACTTTTATTTTACTTTTGAGNAGCACATTTAACTGATGAAAACATAACCTACTTTTAAATTCGATGTTTATATAAAACTCATAGTACTTTTATTTTACTTTTGAGCCTTTTTGCAGTTTTTTATACTGCTAAGAAGTACATAAAATACGTAATTCACGTAGTTATCTTAATATTTCGGTGAATATTTCATTCAATATTTCTTTTAAAATACTAAACTTCATGCAAATACATTAGAATTTACAAAAGGAATTTCAAGGAATTGCCTACTTTGCGTACTGTTCTACAAATATTTTCGCGCCATGGGATTTTATTTTCCCCTTTTCTGTGTCCTTCGTAAATTCAACCTTTTGTAAGGGAGTGTCAAACCGCGGTATCTAACCTTTAATTATTGAATCATGCTTATCGAGAAAAAACGCAGCAAGGAAAAAAGCTAAAGCAAAAGTTGCGTTCCCCAATTTTTCTGTGTTAAAACCTGTATAACTGTCAAAAAGCAAAAGAAGCCAGAGAACCGAGTACGGGAACGTTTTCTGGTAAATTCCTGTAAATTCATGCAACTTCTTGCGAGTTAGGGAACGCAACTATTAATGAGAATACACCAAACTTAGGTCGGTGTTATGCAGAAATTTTGTTTGGCAAACTATCGCACGCAGTTGCAGTAAACTCGGAGAGAGCGAGTTTGGCGACTCTCACAGCAAACTAATTTTGTTTGGCCAAACTGCAGCAAATTCGGTGTTGTCATATATAAAAATTTTAGACAATTGTTGCTATACACAAAAATTACCGTGATACCGAAAGCCAGAGAGCTGAATTTATGCTGTAGGAGCTTCAAAGATTAGGGCACAGTTAATTGCCTATGCGATATCATAAAAAAAAATATTAATTGTGCGCGTTATGTACATCTGAAATTCTCATTTCGTGTTGGCAATAGCCATGAAAACCATAATGAACGTGCCACCCCGTGCCAAACTCGAAATAACCACCTCCGAGCAAACTAAGCAGCCGCCATTTAATTTGGCAAACAAAAGTTTGTCTGCATAACGCCGACCTTACTGTTATCAGCAACAGCATTGGTTGCTTCGGCTGACTGTCTAAGCAAAAACAATTTGCGCTGAAGCAAAAGCAAATGATTTCATGTCTCTTTTCGCTTTTGCTGTCTGCTTTCGCTGACTTATTTTTCTTAAGCTTCAGCTAAGCAATAGCGAGTGCAATGAAAATAGTCGAGCAACTCCAAATCCTGCTTTTATTTCAGTATTCAGTAAATATTATAAAATTGTACCAGGCCGGTATCTGTACATAATAGATATTAAAGAAAAGTTCATACAAGCCAAATTAGCAATTTTTAGAATTTTGGAATAATATATGGAATTAAATGCAGTTCACCAATGTACATATTTGTAGAGGTCTAACTGGAAATATGGAATCCATTTTATTACTGCAAAATATTTAATTCCCGCTATATGTATTTGTACGTATGCTTTGGAGTTGTAGCTTGAAATACAAGCAAATTTTTCCGTTTGCTTGCGTTGCTATGTATGTACCTGCTGCCACATAAATGTTTGTATTCAAAACAATTGTCAAACGCGCGAATTAGAATACGCATGCTTGGGAGTTCCAGCTTTAGCTTTTTCATACCTAAATATGCTAAAAATTAGAAAATCTCCTATGCTTTTGGC
>NW_016211912.1:0-1837 GCF_001687245.7 Rhagoletis zephyria
ATATTTTATAGGTGCCGTCAATAACTTCGCCGTCGGAGATGGATGCGTGTAGCCATGATTCGCTGATGCAGATGATATCAACTTGAGTAGAAGCAGTAGTGGTTAGAAATGTGCTTAGTTTAGTTCTCAGACCTCTGGCGTTCTGATAGTGCACATGGAGCCTTTGGACGGGGCTTATGCTTCCCTTGCGTTGGGCGAAAGGAAAATTTATCTACTATCTTCGGAACTCCATTTACGTACTTAATTGTTTTATGAGAACCGCCACTTAACAACAATGTGTTTAATTCGCGGCATACTTTTTTCAGGTGTACATGTTGCGCTGGTGTTAAGTCCGGTTTTATACGTATGTCGGTGCAAGATGGTGGTTTAAATTTCGTTATTGATATAGCAGCACTTTCGGAGGGAGCTTCTATAAGCAAGAGCAGAGCGACTCTATGATGCAACCACACGGTCCACTTATAAGCGGATGCGATTCTTCGGAAAAGTAATTAGGTTTGACAAAAGTGGCACTTCAAAGAGCACTTTGCGAAAATTTTCTAAAAAATGCCTGCGCAGAGCATATAAAATTATATTTAGGGATATTTGTACAACGTTTTACTTATTTGCGATTCGCTAGCTTTCCCTATCCTCTAGTTTCTTAACGCAGAGTTATGATTTACTTGATGTTTGCTCCGTTCTTTTACTGTTTTGGTTTACAGGATTTAGTCGGAAGTCGGACCTACATTTACAATATCTTCCGGGCTCGATCTGACTAAATCCTATATACCGGACTAGTAAATGGATAGACTAACTAGTTATTTACTCTAACAGGGTGGCTTTGCAAAATGCTACGAGATTGTCGATGTGGAAACCAACAATGTATACGCAGGAAAAATCGTGTCAAAAAAGTGATGATGATGAAGCATAATCAGAAAGAAAAAATGTCACAGGAAATCACAATTTGTTAAGTTCCATAGTTTCTTTAAGGATAGTTACAACATTTATATTGTTTTGTAGTTGTGCAAAAAGCGGGTGAGTAGATTTGATTAAATATGCAATAAATTAAATTAAATTAAATGGATATTTACTACTTTTCCCCACTTAGTCAATGATGGAGCTGCAGAAGCGTCGTAAAACAATAACGGAGTACGAATGTCGTTATTACATCTATCAGATTATACAGGGTGTTAAATATTTGCATGATCATCGCGATCTCAAATTAGGCAACCTCTTTTTGGATGATCTGTTGCATGTAAAAATCGGCGATTTTGGTCTTGCAACGCGAGTAGAGTACGAAGGTGAACGCAAAAAGACACTTTGTGGCACACCCAATTATATTGCGCCTGAGATCCTCAACAAAAAAGGCCATTCATTCGAGGTGGACATTGGGTCAATAGGTTGTGTTATGTATACGCTACTGGTTGGCCAACCTCCGTTTGAGACAAAAACATTAAAGGATACATATGAGAAAATCAAAAAGTGCCAATATAGGTAAGTGATTTCCCGTCATCCATTCAGAACATATGCAAATATAAGTAAGTAAATACCAATGAAGCAACTGTTTATTTATAATACTTAGGGTTCCAAGCTATCTGCGCAAGTCCGCCGCAGATATGATTGTCGCTATGTTACAATCCAACCCAGAACTGCGCCCAACTATTGGCAAACTACTGTCGTTTGAATTCCTTAGCTGTTCGCCAGTGCCAATGTTCTTGCCTAGCTCTTGCTTGACCATGGCACCACGACTAGAAATGAATGAGGCTTTGACCACAGATGCTATGGGAAATCGCAAACCTTTGCTAGAATTGAACGGCATCAAGGATGATACGCGGTTGGAGCATACATTCCTTAAAAATAA
>NW_016211913.1:0-1837 GCF_001687245.7 Rhagoletis zephyria
TCGTCTGCACGTACTCAGAGGGGCGGGATACGTGTACAGTAAGTGCATAAGCAAGCATAAAACTTGATAAGATCTAAGCCCTCTATTTTTTTGTTTGTTGATAACACCAAACCCCTAGAACGACGCTGGCGCGCCACTGATGGTCAAGGAGAACGGTCGCTGGACGGCGGTGGGCATCACCAGTTTTGGCTGGGGCTGCGCAAAGAAGAACTGGCCCGGAGGGTCGGCTCATGTGTCGCTGCACGTTGACTGGATCTGGCAGACTATTCATAATAATTCTTAAAAAACTTTTGAGTTTGTTTTTGCTGATTTTTAACTGAAAAATGTTTTAATAAATAGTGGCATTTTAAATTTCAATAAGCAGTCAAGCATTGAAACGGTTCAACTGCAATGTAGCGGTATTTTAATATGATTTAATTTAATTTTGATTGATTGAAGTTAAACTGTTGATGATTACAGTGATTTAGCTTTCTAGTCATAAAATGAGCATTGTTTTCAAATTAAAAAACTTAAAATAAAACTTTTTAAACTTAACAAAAAAATGCGTTGATTTGTATTTTTGCTGTTAAAAATAAAAATAAAAAATAGGAGAATCAAAATAATCAAAAAAGGATCAGTTTTAACAATATCCAATTTTAAGAACTTGAAAGTTAAACAATGAAGTGCAGTTTGCTAGATAGCCGCCTTAAAACTTCCTTAGTATGGTACCCAAATCATCCAGTTGAAGTCCCTGCTGACTTACTGAAATCTCCGTTTGAGCAACTCTTAATTTACCAAGCAAACAAACAAACAAAATGTTTGGATGTGACGATGGATATTCTAATGCCGTGCCGAGAGTGTATGTTCATGTTTCCTACTTCTCTGACTGGATCTGAGAGACGGTCAAGGCAAATGGTGGCTGAAAAATCATTTAACTCACTTTTGATTGCACTGTTCTACCTGTTTCTTTCTGACTAAAACGGGCAAACAATGAAAAATAACAAATGATAAATTTTTAAAAACATTTTTTGGAATTGGATGTGCAGCTGTTGACCATCCGGGAATGTATACTCATGTTTCTCTTTTTTTTGACTGGATCTGGGAAACGGTTAAAGCAAATGGTGGTTAAAACGTTCAGTTCATTTTTGTGTGCTCTTCCACGGGTCTCTTTTTCCTGACTGGAATTTTTAATTAAAAGTAAAAAAGTATAAAAAACAAAAAAAATAAAAATTTAATTTTACTTTTTTAATAATTAAGTTTTTATAAAATATTAAAGCACGTTTTTGTAACAAAAAAGTTTGTTAAAATTTTAAAATTGTGCAAAAGCTTATTTTCATATATTTTTTTGCTTCAAAAAAAATTATTAAGACACTACTAATAAATATGTCACGCGCTATAAAAATGAGTAAGAACAATGCGCGTGTTTTATGATTAAATAATAGTAAATTGTTTTATGATTCACTAATTATGATTTTGGTTCTATTTTATTCAATATTTGGTATTTTATATCAAGCGCCAGTATTTGAGAAAAGATGATGCGCTTGTTTTAAAAGTCAATTATGGTAATTTGGGTTTTATATTGCTAATTTAAATTATTAATTTAATTAACTTTATATTTGACATTTGATATTCTTCATCTCTTATTTTGTGACTGAACAAAATTGACATTCAGACATCTACTCACTTGTTCACCAATTACAGAGAACGACTTCATGCTTGCCAGAGTGAAAGTGGCAAGCAAAATAGTTACTACGTTGACCCGCAGACATCAGAGCAGGTAGTCACAGGTGGTGTCTATCGTCATACCTCAGCGGGGAGATTGTTGAAGCGTTTCTCGTGCGCTGATGCAACATTTAGT
>NW_016211914.1:0-1837 GCF_001687245.7 Rhagoletis zephyria
CTGGTCAAAATATCGCACTCCTATTATTTTGTGGACAACTGTATGTATAGACCAAGAATGCGTTGAGCCGAAGTGATTTTTCAAGCGGAACTTCGGCAATTCGGTGTAATACCAGCGGTACCCTAAAACCCCACTTTTTATAAACTGGGATCAACAGTTTGGAGTGCCACAGTGTTCTCTCGGACTGATTACTTCCTGAAAATGCTGAGAATAATTTAATTTTTCGGCAGAATTTGCAACAAGTAATCAACAGGAGGACCTAAATTGAGCTTATGGGAACTGCTTGTAGTCATGTGCGTGCTGAAAATAAACACAGTACCGAACAATAGGGGTATTCTCTGAGTCTTGCAAAGCCCTTGCACGTAGCGCGACTTGCACGGATTGCATAACTTGCAAACACACAGCAACAAAATACATGGGAAACAATAGGGCTATTCGCGATTCGGTGCGTATTAGAGCTGACAAATTNCATTTTTATGCTATGGATTTTAGGTATTGCAAATTTGTCAAGCCATGATTGCAAATAATTTGCAATACAAATTTGCAATGCAATGATGCTAGGCCATTTGCACCGGATCGCGAATAGCCCTAATATATCATATCGCTGTAAAATATGCAACGTCGAAACCCATGTATATATTTTGCAAATAAGCATAGAAAAATAAAAGCAACCGTGTGCTAGTTGTTTTGTTGTTGGAATCGCCACATATTTCTCTCATTCCTCTCATCTCGCTCACTTCATCTTTCTGCTATTTCTTGTTATGGTATTTGATACAGAATTTCGCTGCTTTCTATCCATACATGCTACCACTTTGCAATGGGGTACTCTCGTAAACTTCCAAATTGGGAATAGTATTTTTGCATTTCGTAAGCTCCGTGCATCGTGCTAGAATACCCCTAATTTAATAACTGAAAATGGCATTTGATACACTTGGCCACAAATTCATCGTGGCCTCCTCCAAAATCTTATTAAATGCATTCCAAAGGGATAATGGTGGGATTTTACAGAATCCATCGTAGTCCGATTTTTCGGGAATCTACGAACGTGTGTATTCAAAGTATACGTTCCCTTTCGTAGCTATACGATTCAGTGATAGCCTTTCCCTAGATTTCACGAAAAATCGCACTAGGATGGATTCTGCGATAGCCCTGATTATAAAACATTTGAGAGCAGTGGAAAACGCGTAAATTATAAATACTCCCTGTTATCTGGATTTTTTTTGAATATGTAGATAGTCTGGATATTCGAATATTAGAACAGAATTAACAGATTTTAACCAGACAGCAAAATTAATGGATATTAACGGGTATAAAAAACAAAACGAATATTAATCTGATATCCGGATTTCGTCCGTAAACGGGTCTGGTACGATACGTCGAAATTTAAATTGTCGAAACTAAAAACACCGAAAAAAAAATGTCGAAAAAAAATTGTTAGAAAATCAAGAATGTCGAGAAAAAAATTGTCGAAAGGAAAAATGTCGAAAATAAAAAACGTCGAAAATAAAAAAGTCGAAAAAAGCGCGAATTTTACACATCATTCATTACATTATTTCAACAGGTTGATTTATTTAAGTTAAATTCCACTAATCCTATGTACTAATATAATAAATGTGAAAGTTTGTGAGTGAGTATGTTTGTTGCTCGTTCACGCTAAAACGTCTGGATAGCGGAGGAGAAGCTCGGCCAAACACTAACATATGTGTAAGCGCCAATCTATTATTATTATTATTAGATATAATATTCTAACATATAAAATATTTTTTGGAGTTGCCACCTCTTTCAAAAAAAACCCGATTAATTAACAAGTTTAACAAAATATTAGCAAGCGAAAGCG
>NW_016211915.1:0-1837 GCF_001687245.7 Rhagoletis zephyria
TTAAATGAAAATGAACAAATGAGCAAAATGTTTCCGTTTCCTGTTTTTTGCTTTCATGCATAAGCTTTTAGTTGTTGTTTTTGTTATTATTGCAGCGTGCTGCAAGTTAGAAGTGGATACCCGGCGAGTTAACGTGGGAGTAACATGAAGTTGTTTTTGTATCATTTGTCATGCTTTTATAAAATACACAGATGACTCGTTTTGGACAGCGACGGTGATCCACCAAGGTGGGCGAATGTTTAAGTGAGGGGGGTGAGGGGTCAACTAGTGTGTATGTATGTACGTATATACATAGTTGACTTCATGGTGGATGATGCTACAAACACACGATCGTGTGGCATGCTATCACAGCTTTGGCTAGGCGCCATCCTGCATTTTTAACTGGTATCTACTGTGGTGTGATTTTGGTTGCTGTGGATAACTAAGGCTGGTCGTGACCAAAGTTAGGCTTGATAGAGGTGGAAAATTTATAGCAAAGGACACACCAAATAGCGTCATGAGTGGTGCAGCTGTTTCCGTAGCGCTATTGCGGTAGTGGAGTATGCGTGGAATAAGCTACGCGCCACTTGTGAAAAGTGTTATATTTATACAGTGAAAAAAAAATTAAGGATATAAACTATATTTAAAAAAATTCTTAAATGCGACTGATTTACCGACATCCGCAATGCTGTTTTAACAGCTAAAACTTGGGTCGCTACTGACGACAGATATACCTATATAAGTGCCTGCTCTCCTAGGCTTAGAAACAAATTAATAGGGTACTTTTTTCTAGTGTCGCATACTGTTTTGGGGATTTCCCTTTGAAATTTTACAGGGAATACTTTTGTTGAAAATCGTAAGCCTCCATCGACCGCTGTTTCTTCGCTTTAGTTCTTGCTCACTAACTTTGACGCTATGTCAATTTCATATATATCTGCCTGGAAAACGCTGCAGTCATCTGTGCGTCTATAGGACTCTCCCAGAACCGTCCGTGAGAAAGGGTTCCTTTAACGTATAGATGTATGGGTGGAATGCCCAGGAGTATCTCTAGCGTCACTTGGGCGTTGAGTAAACTTTGAAAATTGAAGATTTGCTGCGTTGAGGGACGGACTTCGAAATTTTGTCTTCCCTATACCGCTTGGTGAATAGAACAAGTCCAGTTTTGGAGTGGTTAACCACTAGACCATTTCTTTCAGCCCACCCTGCTGATCGTTAATTGCAGATTGTAGAATCTCGCCGACAGTCGACCAGAATGCAACCTGCATATGCAATGCCCTTAGTGGCTTTAGATGGTGTCTCGATATCGACCCTTAGGCCACGTCGCCTGCATAGGCAATTATCTGACAGATTGTCTACTCCAGCTCCGCTTGTAAAATGTTTAAGACCAATTATATTAAGAAAAGCTGAACGGACCCTAACTTGCCAAGTGTCTTTGTTCACGAAACGCTGCAAGCAGGCGCTTCCCCACTTAGCCACGGTTGTTCTGTCCCATAGTAACTTACAGATTAGCCTTATGGCACTCGATTAATTCATATGTGACACATAAAATCCTTTGTACATCGTGTAATTCTTTCAGCGTACTAATACTTCGAGGAATGACTGAAAAGTTGGGAATTACTAGAGGTCACTTGCAGTGTACTCATGCAATTTACAACTTTAATAATGAAGTGCGACAGCGCAAGTTGCATTCGCAATGAAAACAGAAGTGGACAGAGTTGAAGCCAAATGAGTGCCGACGGGTCAGAGGAACCTAAAGAGGTAACTGCCCACCCACACGAACAACACTTGCAGAAGACAGCGCAGTGAAAGAATCCCGCACTACAAATGGTAGTATCCTATAAGAGTCTAGGCTGGCAAG
>NW_016211916.1:0-1837 GCF_001687245.7 Rhagoletis zephyria
ATGGGAAGTTTCGTGCTTTAGTTTTGTCGTACACTGTAAATGTAAATAGAAATCAGTACCCACCGGACAATTTTTGTTTCCGGGCATAAGAAAATGTATCCCCCTCGGTAACAAATTAATTTCCGGTAATATCGCCATCGTATCGATTTTTTATAACCAGTCGCCTAAAACATCCGCCGAAGGCAACTCGCCTGGGTGTTTTCTCATTACCTGAACGAGTCGATTTCTTATCGCTTTATAATTGATGCAGGCGATATTATGAATAATTTTATTCGTTTTAAAACTTCATTTACTATAACAAAATAGAACTTAAAATTTAAAATTAGAAAATAAAATTTAATATTTATCTCGCTAAGGGACTTCCTATATTTTCAATACTATATGTCCAATATATGGTTGGTTGGTTGGTAGAAGCGTCGCCTGAGTATATTCCCAGGACACAATTAGCACCATTTTGATACGCTTTCTCTAAGACCCTT
Organism: Rhagoletis zephyria; assembly: GCF_001687245.7. Classification (NCBI taxonomy): domain Eukaryota; kingdom Metazoa; phylum Arthropoda; class Insecta; order Diptera; family Tephritidae; genus Rhagoletis; species Rhagoletis zephyria. The sequence goes on from NW_016211916.1 coordinate 480, forward strand.
GATTTTATCTGCTTTCATGATTCGTTTGGTTCATCAAACCATTTGGACTTTCCGATGAATCTAGTTAGGTTAGTAATGGTGACTTTTGAAATCTCTCCAAGATTTTGGATGGACAAACTCCCGAGTGTGTTCTGCCTTATTTGTGCCAATGCTGGTCACTAGCAAAGATAGTGTAGGACAGTTTCTTTACTTCCCTCAAGATTACAGCTATGGCACCGAGGATTATTCGGAAGGCCCATTTTAGCTGCATGTTCACCAATGGGCCAATGTCCCGTTATAGTGGCTATTAATTTGACTATATCTTTCCTCCATCTTTTGAAAACTTATTCTGTCTTTGGCTTGTCATAATGCGGCCATATGTTCCTCGAAGTTTTGCAGGTTTGAAGATTGTTCGAAAGTGTATTAGCCATACGTGTGAATTGCAGATGCCGTTCCCTTTTGATGATTTCGAGTGGACAATTTACAGTCTCTGCTTCGGATTCGTCAAAAGAAGCTCCGGCCTTAGGCATTTCGTCAGCCCTCTCATTGGACATAAATTAGATGCTGTAAGATAATACTGTTGACGCGAAATTCAACATTTTGGGAATTTTAGATAACTTAAACTTAAGTTTAGATAAAATGCATATTTTTTTCGGAACCCTTCGATGTTTCCCATTAGGCCAGATTGACGGTCGTTTTGACTAGCATGGCAATGACCTTGCATGCGCACCTATGGATATTATAAAAGCNAAATGTCGAAATTATTTTATTAATGCACACGTTGCACGATAAATTTCGTGCATCATCACCATCTTTGCTATGGGTACAAAAACAAAAGCAGCGTTCGCAAAATACTGCTACACAATTTTCCAACAACAAATTACAGACTTTTGGCTTTTATTAAAGTGCACCAAACAGCACCGGCTCTGCGGCAGCATCCACTTAACTCCATCAAAGCGCTGCCAACTGCCAGTTGCCGTCTGCCAATGCCGCCCAGTGAACTAAACGAGCGTGCCGGTTGCTGCATTGGCAGCAGTGATGCCAATAGTAGGGAAAAGAGGCGACATATAGGGAAATTCAGCCTTTAATTTACGATGTAGGTAAAAAGGATAGGCTTTGAATATTAACTTAAATGTAGGGAATTTCAAAATTCTGAATTTGTCTATTTTTCGCAAAATTTTCTTTTTTGTTCTCATATAATTTCTTTTAATTGAATCGGTGAGTTCGACAACCCTAAAAGTTCAAAATCAGTTTTTCGTTGTTGAGATCAAAAGCAGTAGGGACATGTACGGCTTTTCTCCCAATTTCACGGGTGCAATCAGCTGTGCTACGTTAAAAGTGTGTTTGCATTGTTCAACTTTGCGTTCAACATTTGCGTT
>NW_016211917.1:0-1837 GCF_001687245.7 Rhagoletis zephyria
TCGTAAAACATCGATGGACTTGACTATCGATAGTTTGGCAGCTCTACTAGTGGCATTTGGATGTGATCAAACTTAGGACTGGTCGGAGCCAGCGATGCCAACTTGCGGGGAATTCACCGATTTTATTTTAAATCATTAAATAACTTGCCCAGAGTGCAGAATACTTCTTGCATAATTTTATTTTTTAGTCACAATTGCAACTCTGCCAACTGCGCATTAGCAGCACAATAAAAACATTGATGTCAGGCGAATCAAGGCGAATTTAATTCGCTTAGTCAATACAGTTGGGATGTTCACGAACTAGAACTGCAACCAGAATTTTTAAATCAACTATTTGCTAAAGGTTACCGATTCTTTAATTTTACTTATATTTATTAATATATACATATGAAATAATGCAATCATTTATTCATTTATTAATATATGCAGTTACATCGTCATTAGCTTACATTAAAAAAGAATTCAGTTAAATTGGCTTCTAAAAATTACGAGTAAAAAGTTGAAAATTTTGACGATTTTTCTTTCTAATTTGTTGAATTTTTGTGAATTTCTCCCAAAGTTCTTTACTTTGACCTATATGGTGTATGTTTAACAATAAGATATAAATTTATAAAATATTTGTGAAAACATTTAATAATTAAATACTGTATGTACATGAATTAAAAAATTTTAGTTTTTTTTAATGGAATCATGCCAGTGGGGGAATTTCACCAAAAATCGGGGAATTTCGAGGTGGCCAACGGGGAGAAAGATAAACTGAGTTGGCATCCCTGGTCTGAGCATTAAAAAATACTAAGCTTTCAAGAGAAATTTCGAGTTGAAAAGCGTATGTGAAGAAGAAAACGAGCGATTTCAATAAAAATAAAAACGGCAATATCGATAATAATAAAGATATTAAAGATTATTATCGATAGCAATAATATAAATAGTTATAATATTGATAATAATAATGTCGGTGATAATAATATCGATAGTAATAATATATATAGATTATAATAATATCGGTAATAATAGAATCGATAATAATAACGCCGATAATAATATCGAAAATAATTACGTAATCGAAGGTAAAAATATCGAAGATAATAACATCGAAGATAATAATATCGAAGGTAATAATATCGAAAATAATAATGACGATAAAAATAATAATTTTACCGATAACAATCCGAATATGAACTTGAGCGTTCTTTTAACTATATATGTATTTCGAGTTTTACTTAGTAATCAACAATATCCCAAAACTTAAATCTACATTTTTCGCTATAAAAAACGCCATTATCCTATATATATATATATTAAATGCATATTTTCCGTGCATTGTGGCGTTTCTTCTCCCACTCAATTCATTTACAAAGCATATAAACAAAGTAATGCAAAAAAAAAATTAAATTTACAAATATGCAGTGAGTGCTGCTGTCATGCAATCGCTATTAGTCACGCTTTATATGTAGGAATAAATGAATAATGTGCATGCACTACACTATGCACTATGTACTACATATATACATATATACATACATATGTACGCATTTCAAAACTGTATCAGCCACAAAGACTTGGCACTGGCACCCCGCAAGAAGGCAAATAAAAGGGCCCATGATGATGTAGCATTTAATAAGGACTGATTAAACACTTACATACAACGGCTAATACATATCTACATAAGTTCCTTTGTTTAACGATTTTCTTTAACACCCGCGTATGACTTGTTTTTCCTGGTTCAATTATTCGATGTGATGTCATTTTTATTTAGTTACATTTTTCTATTTGAAACAAAAAAAAAAATTGTGTACATTTTTTTATTTACGCACTGAATTACTTAGCACGCGCTCAT